>NW_010174871.1:0-1245 GCF_000695765.1 Mesitornis unicolor
GGCCGGGCAAGGGGGGGCGAGAGCGCTTCGGTCTGGCTACCTTCCTCTCCTCTCGGGTTACCTTCCTTGCCTCGTACGCTCCTGGCACTGTATTTTCTAGAAAGGAGGTACTGCAAAACGACGACATCGATAGTTCTGTAAGATCTCCGCGATTCTGGGGCAAAGTAATTTGGTACAAATTCATCTTGCTGTTCCAGGACTCCTTCCCGCAGCCCCAGCTAAAGCTTGCATGGATTTTTTTTGTAGTGGAAAATAGGCTTCCCCCCCTGTCTGCTGCAAGCTAACCTTTTAAATAAGAGTACAGTGTAGAATAACATATATGCCTTTCAGGGAGCAAAAAGGTTGGCCTGGGATGCCCTGTCTCAATGGCCAGCTTGATTCTGAAACCTAACGTTGAAATGTCCTGGTTTTGCTGCTGACCACTTCAGCTGAATCATTCACTCAGTGCATTCAAGGACTGGCATTTTAGTTGCGAGAAATGAGAGAACTTAAAGGCACCGCAGCAGGACTGCTGCCAGGGTCTGGGCAGCGTGGCTTCCATGGGCAGGGCCAGTTCTGGGTGCTGGGCACATCAAAAAGAGATGCAGAAGGTGGGTCTGCAGTTGTGAGCCAGCCGGTTTGCACATACCTGTATTTTCACACAGCACTCAAGCCACAGCTAGCACTGGCTTGAGCATAAAGGTGTTTACTGCTGCAGCGTTTTGTTCTGCTGCGGTGCTGCGGAAAAGAGCAGTCTGAGTTCTGAAATCAAAACCGCTGTTAATGATCCATCGGCAAGTTAATTATTGACAAAATCTTCCACAGCCAGGAGATGCATGAAGCTGCTCTTTCTGCTGCAGCATCTCCTAGATCAAATCTCACGGAGGCACGGGGAGTTTTTTAACATCCGTAGGGTGGTCAGTAGCAGAGATTCAGAGATTTAGGCTGCGGTGACCTCCATTTCATCCTCCCGGTGCCACCCCACTCCTCCAATCACCATGGCACAGCTCCATGTGCCACTTGCACAGGGAGATGCCCGTGGCCCCGGCCAACAGACCGGCAGCACACCCTGCCCATTCCGGTGTGCCTGACTCCTGAGGCAGCAGAGATGCCCCCACAGGGCCCTCTACCATTTTGGTTGCCCTCTTGGCTGCCATCCAGGAACCAAGCCTCTTGCTCTGGGCTGGCCCCGCAGGGGGTGGGACGAGGGCACAGAGAAGACAACGCCTCCGCCTGGCCCTGAGCACGGCCGCCTGGCCCCAGCCC
>NW_010174872.1:0-768 GCF_000695765.1 Mesitornis unicolor
AGGAGGGCAGAGCCCGGACCTGCCCTCGGAGACTCCGCCCGGGGAACGCCGCCTCCAACGGCAGCAGAGCATGCGCCCCGCGCCAACTCACCCGCCCAGCACCGGCACCGGCCCCACAGCAGCCGCCATTGCTGCTGGAAACGCGCACGCGTGGCTGCGCACACCACGCCCCCCGCGCATGCGCATAACAAACACCGCTACCAGGCGGGCGGGTGATCTTTGTGGATGCTGGATCTTGCGTTGATTTTGTGGTTGACCGTGCAGCTGTTACATAGAGGCCTGTGTGGTAGGGGGATTTTCTTTTAATGTTTCCCGAGATGTTTCCGTAGGTTTTTTATTAGTTTGGGGTGGGCTTTTTGAATTTGCGAGGGTGTGGCGCTACGTGTGCAAAGGCAGTAGCTGCGAGGATAGAAAAATATTACCCGAGTTGCGTAATTAATTTACTCATTTGCATAATTAGGCGGTAATTCTTGATTGATTACAGGTCGAGTTTCTGTAGGCAGCTGGAGTGGGTGCACACGTGGCAGGAACAGTAGGAATCAAAAAAACAAATTAGAAAGAGTAAGTTTGGTGCAGCAGTAGAAACCCACTTGCTCTCCAGGAGTAAAATTTTCATTTCTCTCTTCTTTATATATTTATTTATTTTTTCAACTTATTTCTTTACTCCTAGCCAGCATGTAATTTTTAACGCTTCTAAGCTTGGAAACATTTCAATATAAACATGAACAAAGACGAAAAGAGAGAGACAAGAAACAAAGAGAGACAAGC
>NW_010174873.1:0-1915 GCF_000695765.1 Mesitornis unicolor
GGTTGACGGTTGGACTTGATCTTGGAGATCTCTTCCAATCTTAATGACTCTGTGTATAGAATTGGAGAGAAACCAGCCATAAAGACATGGAAAATAAAGGGATTCTGTAAGTTGGACCCTTTTCTGGGTTTTAACTGTGATGCCATGATGTCTACATTGCTGCGGCTTCCCTCTCTGATCAGTGGAGGGACGCTGGTACTTCCCAAGGAGCTTGGCCTCCAAGGTCTGAATTGGCAGCTAACCAGAGTTGAGCAGGGTGAAACGCTTTGAAGATTGGGTTTGGCTTTTTGGAAAGGCTTTGGAAAGATCCAGCTGAATTTATTTGTATTGGTAAATGGGAAACCGCGTCAGATTTGGCTTCTCAGGAGGATGAAGGCTGCTACGGCGGCTGCAGGAGGAATAAATTTCGTTTTGCGAATGAATAGGTGGAGGTAACTCATCCTAAACCCTAGGATGTGGTGGTTGGGAAACCTGATCGTTGAGCAAGAGGGTGGCTGTTGGACTGCCCACAGCCATTTAATGTTCACAAACATCTTGACTGGTCGGACAAGTCCAGTTGAGGGGTTGAATTGCAACCACCTTCTGTGTGGCTGAAGTATCACAGAATCACAGCATCATTAAGGTTGGAAGAGACCTCTAAGATCATCCGGTCCAACCGTCAAGTTGTGTAGGAAGTCAAAAAACCCATTAACACGTGAACAACGTTGCATACAACAACCAAACCATCCTGGTTTTGTCCTACAGTGTTCAGTGGTCAAGCCCTGGAAGGGGCTGCCCAGGGAGGTGGAGGAGTCCCCATCCCTGGAGGGGTTCAAGAAGCGCCTGGACGCGGCACTTGGGGCCATGGTTTAGTGGCCATGGTGGGGTTGGGTTGATGGTTGGACCTGATGATCTTGGAGGTCTCTTTCAACCTTAGTGATTCTGTATATTGATAATAATAGAAGCTATTGAAAGCTTTTGAAGGACAAGGCCGTGTGTGATGGCACAACTTGTGTGAGTTCATGGAGCACTTACCCAGCCGCATATCTGAGACCACTCTGCAGCCTTTGTCCGTGCTCCTCGCTCTCTCCTCAAGAGCTGAACAGGTTTCCATGAAGAAAGTGTCAATGAAGAGCTTTATATTGGATGTTTGTACTTACAGGGTCAAAATCTGCTGGGTCTATTTTATTATTCCCAGCAGCTGGTCATCTCTTTCCTTCTGCTGTTTGCCCTGAGCGTTTTGGGGAATCTGTTTGTGAGGGTTGATGTCCTAATTCTTACATAGTCTGAAGATATCTTAAGGTTGTGCCGTTCCTTTTCCACAAAGATATGGTGGACACACACTGAAAATATCCACGGACCTCCTGTCTTGTTCCTTCTGCGCAGATTTAAGTTCACGGCGTGTGGGCCGGTGTCGTCCTGATTTCGGAAGCTGCTACTTTGCTCGGTGGTTTACCACTGGATGCATTGAATAAATACACTTTGTGCAGTATTTGTGCTTGGGTTGTAATGATTTTGCCTGCTTCCGGACCCTAAACAAATAACGCAACAGAAGTGCAGGAGGCAACTTCCTGCCAGTAAACTTCTGTACTGGCATCCTCGGTTGTGTCCTGAGATGCTGAGGTTGGAGGAGAGAGGTTCTGTGTCACCCTTGAGCATCTTCCCTAAAAGATAAATGTTGAAGGCAAATTCAGCTTTAATCAGACCTCTTAATAAGTAGTGTGTGTGTGGGGCACACCATTTTGGGTTACAAGATCCTTAAAGACCTTTCCTCCAGCAAAGGTGACAGCCTCTGGGTGCTGTGCCGTGTTCACAGAATCACACAGAATCACTCGGTTGGAAAAGCCCTCTGAGATCATCACGTCCAACCGTTCCTGTCTACCCACTAAACCATATCCTTAAGTACCTCATCTACCCGCTCTTTAAACACATTCAG
>NW_010174873.1:2204-5289 GCF_000695765.1 Mesitornis unicolor
GCTCTTCTCTGAACACGCTCCAGAATCTCAACATCCTTCTTGTAGCGAGGGGCCCAGAACTGAACACAGCACTCGAGGTGTGGCCTCACCAGTGCTGAGTACAGTGTTGTTTGGAAGTATGGCTTTTACAAAACCCTTGAACTTTAACAGTTCCTCTTCTGGCTCCTGGTGCAGTCGTTATTTCCCTCTCATAGAAGAGCACCGCCAGGGGAGGAGGTAATACCTTGTTTTCTCTTGGTCACAGCCTGCTCACCTACTTGGCTCAGAGACCTTTGGCTGCCCTCCCTTACGATGCATCAATGTCACTAACCCCTTCCTGTGATTTTTCTCTCCTCCAACAGTAACTATTGATGGAAGAACACGGCGTCACCCAAACAGAGCACATGGCCACCATCGAGGCCCACGCAGTGGCCCAGCAGGTGCAGCAGGTCCACGTGGCCACCTACACGGAGCATAGCATGCTGAGCGCGGACGAAGATTCGCCCTCTTCGCCGGAGGACACCTCCTACGATGACTCCGACATCCTCAACTCCACGGCTGCCGACGAGGTGACCGCCCACCTGGCTGCGGCAGGTAAATTCGACGCGACGCTCGGCGTCATTTGCTTAACGTAGCATTCGTGCAGAGGTCACAAACAGCATTGGAGGAGGGTGGTGGGTGATCTTGTCACCCCTCGGGATGCTCTGAACGCATCCTTGTTGCCCTGGTTTTAGTAGCACGTCTTTGCAAGGTCTGCTGGCTGCTTGAATCTTGCGTTGTGTTATCTGGAGATGCTGGGAACAAGAGATTAGTTTGTGCAATAATAAAAGGTCCTTAGTAAATGTCAAAAACCGAAACTGAAATACCAAATATGTCAAAGAGCAAGCTTATTTCAGGCCCATACAAACAACAGCAAAAATAACCCAGGAGCGCTATGCAACCCTGCTTAGCGAGGGAGCTCACGTGCTGTGCCTCTCCCAAGGAGAAGACACAAAGCGTCCTGGCATGTCTGGACCGGGAAAATATTTCAGAGTCACAAACTCCTTCCAGTGAAGCCCTTGCCAAATGTCCTCCAGATTTCCCTTGTAGTGAATCTACCTCACTAGTAGAAAAACGCAGTAATAAATAACCACTCACAGACTTACCTAACTCCTTCTCGGACTTTATCTGAGGAATAAAGCTCTTGGTGTGCTTGACCAAACCTGTGAAATTCCACCACCACCCTGAGCATCCCATGTCCTTTGCTTATTAATTTTCCAGCTTCAGATCTTGCAGGGTTGTTTCTTTCCTCCTTTCTTTCTAGCACACAAGCTTTTCAGTCCTAGATAGTGGTTGAAGGAGGGGCATCTGATAGCGAGTCCTCCTGGTACAGGGGCTACACTGCTTTCATTATCATCTAGCAGAAAGGGACCTGGGGTGTTGGTGGCAGCAATGCCCATGAGCCAGCAATGTGCCCTTGAGCCAAGAAGGCCAATGCCATCCTGGGGTGGATGAGAAGGGGTGGTTGTAGGGCAGAGAGGTTCTCCTGCCCCTCTGCTCTGCCCTGCTCACACCACAGCTGCAATCTTGTGTCCAGTTCTGGGCCCCTCAGTTCAAGAAGGACAGGAACTGCTTGAAAGAGTCCAGCAGGGCCACAGAGATGCTGGAGGGAGTGGAGCATCTCGTGCTGAGGAGCGGCTGAGGGAGCTGGGGCTCTTGAGCTTGGAGCAGAGGAGCCTGAGGGGTGCCCTCATTCCTGGGGATCCATTGGGAAAGGGCGAGTGTCAGGAGGAAGGAGCCAGGCTCTGCTGTGGGATGTCCAATGGCAGGACAAGGGGCAATGGTCCCAAGCTGGAGCACAGGAGGTTCAAGCTGAAGATGAGGCCAAAGTTTGTGAGTGTGAGGGTGCAGAGCATGGCCCAGGCTGCCCAGAGAGGTTGTGGAGTGTCCTTGTGTGGAGACCCCCAAAGCCCTGAGGTGTTCCTGTGTGACTGCTCTGGTGATCCTGCTCTGGCAGGGGTTGCACTGGGGCAGCTTTCCAGGTCCCTTCCAACTCCTCATATTCTGGGATTCTGTGATCTGCCAGCTTCTATGGATCAGTAGCTTAGGACTTCCTGATTCAGTAGCTGCATCTTTGTTAAACACGAAAATACAGTGGTTTTTATGATCCCTGATGTGATCTTTAACCTCTGACACATGGAGAAACTACACACAGAGCAACTGAGGTCTGCTCAGGAGTTTAAGGCAAATCTTGAGCCTGTATTGGACCCTAGGGGTTTTTGGCTCTGACCCTGCACTCATTGCTGGAGATCACCGATAGAAGCAGAATCCACTGCACGTTACTTGGTTTACTTCCAATTAACTTAATTAAACTTCCCCTTACATAGACTCCATGTCTATAGTTTGATCACGAAAGCAATAGTGGTGCCCTGCTGTGGTCCCCAACATTTTTCATGGGTCTGTTGTAGGATGCTGCTGGGCATGCTGGATTTTCAATTTCTTTCCCATTAGAACTGGTTCTTAATCCCTGGAAAAATCTTCGGGCTCCTGATGCTGTAGTTGAGGATTCATGACGTTGTGCCCAGTCTCTTCTCCCCTGCCACCAGGTTCTCCTTGATTGCAGGCACTTATTTAAAGTCTTGATGTACTTTTCAGTATGTATGGTGGTTTAGGGCTGGGCTGGACACTAAACCCTGGCCAGACGCTCTCTATGAACCCCTCTGCCCTCCCCAGAAGGGAAAAGAATAAAGAAGGGAGAGAGACTTAGAAAATGTACAGATTGAATGAAACAATAACACTGATACTGCAGGATAATAATGTAAATAGGAAAATAATGGAATATATACAGATACGTACAAATATAGATACAAAACCATTCTAAAATATTCCCCCAGTGATGATGACGTCCCCAGAGGCTCTGGGAGCACTGGAGAAGTCCCAGTGTGGAGCCAGCAGCAGTGGGAGCTGATGCAGGAGCACAGGGCTGAGGATGAGAGGCAGGCGAAGCAGCAGGGTCTGCTGGGCCTTGGGCCATTGCAGGGGTGGAGAGGGAAGGAAGGGTCCAAGGTGGAAGGGTGGAGCCCCTGGGGATCCCTGGGCTTTGCAGTGAGTGTGGGTGTGTGGGATG
>NW_010174873.1:5320-7590 GCF_000695765.1 Mesitornis unicolor
GGGCGGGGTGGGGTCTCCTCCCCCTGTGGGTGCAGCCACGGCAGCCATGGTCAGCCAGTGGCCTTGCCATGTTTCCATCACATCCCAGCACTATCACTTGTAGCAGTGCACATTGTCTAAAAAACCATGCTGCTGGTTTCAGCAAGTTCAGCCACTGAGGAGAGACTGAGCTGAAAAGTAAAATCACTAAATAGAAAATCAGTTCTGTTGAGCTCAAACCAGGACACAGTATATTTGGAAGATAAAATACATAATTATATGATTATAAGGAAAACTCTGGACTGAAATATGTGACTTTCACTTGGGGCTGAGCTGGGATTTGCCAGTCCGGGGAATGGAGCCTTTTGACACACATCTCTGGAGCTGTAGAGGAGCTGCTGGGGAGCTCAGCAGGGAATTTGGGTCACCCTGGTTCAGTGAGGAGCCCTTGGGACTTATTCATGGTGGGGGGCAATGGCCACGTCCTTTATGGCCGGTTCCTCAGCTGCGTGCGCTGATTCACCCTTTGTGGTTTGATTTCCAGGCCCTGTGGGGATGGCAGCAGCCGCTGCCGTGGCAACGGGTAAAAAACGGAAGCGACCACACGTTTTTGAATCCAACCCATCCATCCGCAAGAGGCAGCAGACGCGTTTGCTACGGTAAGGACTCCCCTCCTGCTCTCCAACACCTCGGTCTGCATCCTTGATCCTCTTCCAGTGCCGTGTGCGGTGAGGCCGTGGGCTGTCCAGAAGTTGTGCAGCTTGGGGATTTGTTGGGCATCTTTTCTAGAACCCAAGAGTTGTGTTTTAGTTTAGAGAAATGGGTTAAATTGCAGCTTTACTCATCTTTAGTGCGATATAACAATCATCAGAACTGACACAACCACTATCGTGATGTGCTGGAAAGCAGCTCTAAGGAAAAGGGACCTGGGGGGTACTGGTGAATGAGAAGCTGGACATGAGCCACCAATGTGCATCTGCAGCCCAGAAACCAACCCCAGCCTGGGCTGCATCACAAGAAGTGTGGCCAGCAGGGCCAGGGAGGGGATTCTGCCCCTCTGCTCTGCTCAGACCCCACCTGCAGGGCTGTGTCCAGGTCTGGTGCCCCCAATATAAGAAGGCCATGGAGCTGTTGAAGCGGGTCCAGAGGAGGCCACAAAGATGCTGAGGGGCTGGAGCAGCTCTGCTATGAAGACAGGCTGAGAGAGTTGGGGTTGTTCAGCCTGGAGAAGAGAAGGCTCCAGGGGGACCTTATAGCGACCTTCCAGGACCTGAAAGGTGCCCATAAGAAATCTGGGAAGAGCTGTTCGCTGGGGCATGGAGCGATAGGATGCGGGGGAATGGTTTTAAACTGGAAAAGGGCAGATTTAGGTTGGATCTGAGGAAAAAGCTCTTCCCCATGAGGTGGTCGATCAGTGGCACAGGTTGCCCAGAGAGGTGGTGCAGGCCCCATCCCTGGAGATATTCAAGGTCAGGCTTGATGGGGCTGTGAGCAACCTGATGTGGTGCCAATGTCCCTGCTGACTGCAGGGGTTGGACTGGATGAGCTGTAAAGATCCCTTCGACCCAACACATTCTGGGATTCTATGATCCACCATTCCCCAGCAGTTAAATCTGTCCTAACGTTGTCTTGCAAGGTATTCATAGTGGTTTTAGCAGCAGCTGAGCCGAGAATCTGGAGCTTCAGCCAAATCCCAGCTCTGCAGTGGCACAAAGGACTCCTCTACCTAATGAAAAAAGTATTTTCTGCGTTAGGAAATGATCCTGTGAATAAATCGTGTGTGTACCTGAATTTCCTTTGCCAGCAGAGCCCGTTGCGTGAGCTCCATGCTGAAGACTGACCCAGCCATTAGTTGGAGGGGAGAATAATTGAGAGGCGATGGCTCCCAGAGCTGAATCACTTATTTTGGCCTGAGAAACTTGATCTGTAGACACCAAACTTCCGTAGCCCTTCAGGTGTTGTGTTACAGGTGCTGTGAGACGTCTGCCCGCCTGATGGCCACCGAGGAGCGCTCGAGTGACTGCGCTGGCTTTCCACAAAGCCTGCAGAGATCACCTGCAGTTCTGTCTTCAGGAAGCATTTGAGAATATTGTACTATTTCCTAGGTTTTGGAACGAGGCAGTTTTTGCTTTTTAGACTGTTTTGGACTTAATTCTGTTATCTTACAAGAGTTGGAGTATTTGGCACCCCATTACTTGCTAGTTTCCTTTTGCACACACATGAATACATATTAATGAAATACGTAATGATATGAAATATTACTGCAGGCTTGGGGACGAGTGGCTGGAGCT
>NW_010174874.1:0-269 GCF_000695765.1 Mesitornis unicolor
CACAAGTTGGGTTTTTCCTCGTGGCGACCATTCAGCAAAATGCAGGATCCTTTTCTCCAAGATTTAAATTTCGCGGATGAATTACCATACAGCGGTTGCTTAGCAACTAAATTCAAGCCGGGCTAAGAATATGCAAGCTTTTTGTATTCTCATTAATAAAAATGCCACTCTGACACAGCAACCTGACTTTGGATCACTGCAACTTCTGTAAAAGCCATAGGAGAATACAAACCGGCTCCTCCATTTAATTACAGATCAGAGTGGCTTTT
>NW_010174874.1:283-970 GCF_000695765.1 Mesitornis unicolor
CTATCTTCCTAAAAGCGATGTAAAAAATAACGGCTTTTCAAGAGCAGTGGAAAACTACTTTTTTAATGGAGCTGTCTCCTGGTGCTACTGAGGGCTGTAAAGCGAAACCTTTCTTTGAGTCACACTTTCAAGTAGCATCCCCCTTCCCTTTCGAGTTTCCTGAAATTAAAAAAAAAATAAAATAAATAAGACATTTGGAGCCATAGAGGGAGGAGGGGACATGGAAAAAAAAATAAAAATAAACAAGCTGTAGCCGACCAGCGCCTTAGAGATGCGAGCATCGCTCAGGAAAGGGAAACGGGGGAGGGATTAAAAATGTCAAGGTGCGGCCCCACGACCCAGGAGCGCAGCCTGTCCTTGCTCTGAAGCAGGAGGCTCTTGCACCGAAATGGCCTCTTGTTGGCATAAAGTGTGTGAGTACTTCGGCTGGGAAGAGAAGCCTTCAGGGACACCTTGTTGGATGTTTCTTTCCAAAATTTATTCCCCCCTTCTGCTAACATTGACTTGAAATTGTTCTTAGATCGGTGGAGATAAGATCTTGGCATTAGATTCTGGCATCAGCGCACCCAATCTCGTATATATGGGAAAATGACCTCATCAGAGGAGGACTGTGTGTATAGATAGAATTATTTAAACATAGACTAGACACCTACATACAAGTCTATATATAAAGATGTGTATGCATTA
>NW_010174875.1:0-1812 GCF_000695765.1 Mesitornis unicolor
GTCCCGAAGCCGTCTCGGACGCCCTTGCTCGCCTCCTGCCCCGGGACACGCCGCCAGCCCGGGTGAGTGCCCCCGCTCCGCGATGGGATTTTGGTCGGGGAGACCCGCGTGGCGTGGGACACCCTCCCCCCAGCGCTACAGTGGGTGACGGTTTGGGGTGGGAATCGGTAAAGGGGTCGTAGCTGCGTGGACTGATTCGGAGGTGAGCAGTGTAAAGTTCACAGAGGAACGCGAGGAAGTCTCTGGTGGGTACCAGGGGCACGTCCACCCGCCAAAATGCTTCCCATGTGGGAAACTGGTGGCTCCCGTAGCAGGTCTTCAGGGTCTGAGCCATCTCCAGACGTGCCCTGATCTCACCTTAGGTGTTGACCCACATCCAGGTGTGGGGACAGATGCCATCAGCTCTCTATAAATACCCTTTCCCTCTGCATCGCCTACAGACTATCAGATTAGTCATGTATAAAGTCATATTTTTCCTTGCGTGCCACATCTGGAGTATCGTTATCAGGAGCAATGACTAGTTTGGGGCTTTACAAATGACACTGAATTTGATTTCAGTATAGGATAAAGCATATATTTCCCAGAACAAGCAGGGCTCATTTCAAGTGTCACCCAGTAAACTGATTCACTTACTTACTGAAGGAGACACATAGCTCTAAGGATGACTAATTCTTGATGAGTTTGGAAAGCGCTGGGTGTATGCAGGTGGTATAAGGAAATCCAAGATGTCAAATTAGTCCTGTGTAGGTTTTTAAGTAGGTTTTAGGATCGATTGCCTGCCTGAGCTGTGCTGTCAAATTTCATATTTTAATTCCTGATGTGAAGACAGTATCGTGCTTTGGTACTTGGGGTTAAGTTTACTTTCATAGAGCTATGCAGTTTCATGAGATGTGACCAAACTACATTTATAACCTTTCTGTTTTCTTCACAAAAAGTGTGCCTTTGTAAGATATATCCACGTTAAACAAAATGTGTATTTGGGAATAGCGAGACTGATGTACCCTGCGCGGGATTAGAAAGCTCCTAACTAACAGTACTTGTGTGAGAACAGCCTGATGACTTGGATATGGCACCGGAATTAAGGAGATTTGGGTCCGTTCCCAGCTCAGCCACTTCTTTGTGCCTCTTCAAGAGTCAGTTTGCCCTCCAAACCGGGAGAGAATAATGCTGTCTTACCTGCTTTCAGCCTTGTGAAGATAAAATCTGCAACTTACCAGCAAAGTGCTCGCCTATTATTTGCTGAGAGCTCCGCAAATTCCTCGGTGGACAGAAAAAAACTATTTAATTTCATCTCGGCTTTCGATCTGGCATCTTTTCCTGTGACCTTGATGACTCCTGAGAGTCAGCGGAGGAATGCATTTCCTTTGTTAAAGAGTCTGAAAAGCTCAAACTCTGTCCTGTGCTGGAAAAGCCATTTGTCTGGCTACCAGCGCCTGGCCGCCCGGCTCCACAGCAGAGGCTTCGCTCTGTGCAGCCACTGCTCGGCAGCCACAGGTGCTCGTGAATCATGTCAGCCCCATCCAGGAAGAACGGGGGACGTGTCGGGAACGAGTGAGAAATAGCCCGGTGGTAGCTCGCTCCCTGGCAAACAGCATCATGAATTACGCTGGGTCCTGACAGCCGCGATTCACTCGCTGTTAGCTACAACTCTATGCCTGTCAATCAAGGGAATTGTTTGGCGTTACAGGCGCGGACTGATGGGAGCTCCCGAACCACGTTCAGGTTGGGCTGTAGACGTTTGAGTAATCCCTGTTTGTCTCACCGCTGCTCCTGTACCCTCTGAGTTGTTTTTCACTTGCTTAAAGTGGGGGG
>NW_010174875.1:1836-2068 GCF_000695765.1 Mesitornis unicolor
AACCCATCACCCCGCCGCTGTGTGGAAATTAAAATTACATCTCTGAGTCTGAGGTTGGGCGTCAAAAGCCCTTTCTCAGGCAGGGTTTAGCAAGCAGATGGTGAGGCAGTGGGTGTAGAAATGGGGCTTTTCAGTCTCTCACAAAGCGTGGGGTGAAGGGAGCGTGGCAGGAGCAGGGCTGCCCTGCGGAGCCTCACTGCTTTCCCTGGTCTGCCTGAGCCTGGGCCTGCCT
>NW_010174875.1:2142-3286 GCF_000695765.1 Mesitornis unicolor
CCCCCTCCCTGCCAGCCTCACCGGGGGCTCGTCTGGTGAAGAGATGAGGACAGATGGCTTTCGCCTGTTGTTTAAAGTACAGCCTGAACCCGGGGAGAGGAACACAGAGAAAAAAAATAGGTGAAGTAGGAAGCCAGAAAGCTGCTGAGAGTAAAGTTAAAGCATCATCAAACCCCTCTGTGAAATTCCTCCTGGCAGCTGTTTTGCAGGGGTGTGAGGCGAGCTGAAGGGCACCCTCTGCCACCAGCGTGTCCGCCTGAAGGTCTCCTTATTTCAGGTTTCCCATCTGTAAAATGGTAATAATTCCAGTGACACCATGGGGACAGCAGAGGTGGCACCAAGTCCCTGACAAAGTCACTGTGGCTGGGGTCTTCCCCCGTTTTGGCAGTGTCCTTTTTCCTTTTACTTCTGGCTGCCCTGGTACCCAGCACAGCATGGGGCTGCCAGCTTGCATGGGGCTTGCCCTGAGACGCTGATCTCCTTTTCTGCCATCTGTGTACATCCTTCTGTCCCTTTCCTTCTGTCCTGTGCCAGCTGCTGCCTTTCTTTGCAGCTCCCCGGTGGGAGCCCTCGAAATAAGGTGTGAAATCACCCGAGAAGGAATCAGCTTAGCTTGCAGCAGAGATTTAGGCTGCCTGCTAGGAGAACCTTTCCAACTCTCTTAAGAGGGGCAGAACAGTCTGTATTTTTTTTTAGCTTTCTATCTTTGAAACTTTCTGTGTGAGGAAGAAGCAAATTTAGGAGTGAGGGAAGAAGATGATGAGGATGTGTGTTCACACAAAAGTATAGTGTTGCCTCCAAACCTGCCTCCAATTTCACAGTATGGATTTTGTGACTCCTGGAGGACAGAAGCTTGGCTCTACGAGCAGTCACGCAGAGAGGTGTAAGATGCCGCTGTTTAGCTTTGATTTTATTTCAGGTGACCATGAGCGGTATGGGAAGGATGCTTCCTCCCCCTGTGCCACAGGATCAAGGAAGGATCACCTCCTGCACTGACTGCCTGGGATTGCATTGGTCTGTAAAAGCACTTTGTGTGATATTTAAGTGGTAAATGAATATGGTCCAAGAGATAATTGTGTAACCCGGCTGACAGGGAGCACATAGTATTGATTTACAACTCACAGAATCACAGAATCACAGAACG
>NW_010174876.1:0-1022 GCF_000695765.1 Mesitornis unicolor
AGGGGGGGTGGTGCCTTAGCTCCTGGGGGTGTCACACTCTTTGCTGTCCGTGTCCTCGGGGTACGCGTGCCAGGTCAGCCGCTCCTCGTAGAAGGCGATGACAATTTGGGGACACTTGAGGTTGGCCTCCTTTGCCAGCACCAGGTCGGCCTCATCCGTGTCCTTCCTGAGAGGGGACACAAAATAAGGGGGGGTTACGGGAGGAAACGGAGGTTGTTGTCACCCCTACTCCCAACCCCATCACCTTGGGGACACGGGGGTGGCCTCACCATTTCATGAGGAACATGAGGTCCCCGCAGGAGTCGGTGGCACCGATGATCTTCTCGGGCTCCAGCCCCCGCTCGAAGCCCCGGGCGATGTCGTTGCTCTGTGGATTTGGGGGAAAAAAGGAGGATTTTTGGGGATGGGGGGGTGATGTGGTGTGGGGACAAGGAGGGCGGGATGGTCCTGGTTTGTGGCAGTTGGAGGTCACGGAGTTGGGGACATCCTCCCTATGCTGGTGCTGGCGCTTTGTGGTGGCACTGGGTGCCCGTCCCCATCCCTGGGTGCCTGTCCCTGTCTCCTGTCCCCATTCCTGGGTGTCTGTCCTTGTCTCTTGTCCCTGTCTCCACCCCTGGGTGCCTGTCCCCATCCCTGAGTCCCCGTCCGTCCCCATCTCCTGTCCGTGCCCCTATCCCCATCTCCTGTCCCCATTCCTGGGTGCCCATCCCTGTCCCTGGGTCCCCATCCCTGCACCTGCTCCATGTCCCTGTCTCCTGTCCCTGTTTCCAGGTGCCCATCTTTGTCCCTGTCCCTTTTCCCATCCCTGGGTGCCTGTCTCCATCTCCTGTCCCTATCCCTGGGTGCCCATCCTTGTCCCTGTCTCCTGTTCCTGTCCCCACCCCTGGGTCCCCATCCTTGTCCCTGTCTCCTGTCCCTGTCCCCATCCCTGGGTGCCCATCCTTGTCCCTGTCTCCTGTCCCTGTCTCCTGTCCTTGTCCTCATCCCTGGGTTCCCATCCTTGTCCCTGTCTCCTGTCCCTG
>NW_010174877.1:0-4786 GCF_000695765.1 Mesitornis unicolor
GGTGCGCGGGATCGCTGCGGTCTGCGCGGCTCTGATTCCGCACGGGTATTCGGAATGGCCCCGACCTGCGCACCGGCGGAGTGCGGCCTGGGTGCGCAGCCGTACGCGGGCGGATGTTTTCTGCATTTTCTGCATAAAACCCATGTGGAAGGTTATGCACAATCGCCCGCGTGTGGTGATCTTTCTGGCAGATGCACAGAAATACCCACACGACAGGCAGGGCAGGGCAGGCGGGGGTTTGCCCCTGGCCAGGGCATCACCCTGGAGAATGGTGCACATAGAAAAAGGCCAAGAGGGTTTCTCTTGCATGCAGGTTTGCACACAGGGTCTTTTCTGTGTTCACAATGGAAAGAAAATACTTCATTATATGGGACTTCAGAATTAAGAGGCAGAAACATGATTTTTTTAAAGCAGCCAACAGAAAAAGCCAATTAAAGTTTCTGAAAGTTAGAGCTAATAATTTCACACACAGAATCACAGAATCCCAGACCGTTAGGGATTGGAAGGGACCTCAAAAGTTCATCCAGTCCAATCCCCCTGCCGGAGCAGGAACACCCAGATGAGGTTACACAGGAAGGCGTCCAGGCGGGATTTGAATGTCTGCAGAGAAGAGAATTTCCTAAGGAGAAAGAAGTATTCTACCAAACACAGATAACTATTTCAGGCCTTCACCAATGTAAATTTCAACATTAAGCTGCGAGCTGGCAGGTCCACGTACCTTCAGTGTGGTTCTGTTGCCTGCAAGGAAATGGAGACCAGATCGACGTGAGCTTCGCACCTTGCAGCTCCTGAAACTGGAGAAAACAGCGACATTAAGCGGGACATTACCTAGAGGGAAATATTTTTAAGAAAGCCCATTAGTTCTTAGTCAAAGCTAAAACCAAATAAGAGCAGCTTGACACGGGCATTCAGAACTGAAAAGCCTGGTACAGGAGGGGTGTAGCTGTACCAGCAGTGATGGAGAAAGGCCCAGCAGTGGGAAGGGGTGGGTGGCTGTGTCCCACCAGCATGGGCTGGGAGTGCACGGTGTCCCCATGGCTCTGTCCCAGCCCAGGACACAGGAGCAGCACTGGCAGCTTCATGAGTCCCCGCTTCGGGACATCTCGGTGTGGCAGCTGTGTGAAGCAAGGCTGAACTCGGGTACCAGCCTGTGATGCCGGGCGCACGCACAGCAGAGAATGAGCCCTCTCCTGTTCCTGCTTTTCACTCTATTTTACCTCAGATCCACCCAGTTTTTTATGTCAAAACTCTTAATTTAGGACTGCGGTAGGTAATGAACTAGTCTGAGAAGCTGATTCAGTTAGGACCTGTGCCAAAAAAGAAATGTATTTGCCATTTGAATGACCCTGGCAGGAGAGAGACGGATGTTCAATTCAACATGGATCCCTAAGAACCCAACCAGGTGAAGCAAAAACCCCAGCTGTGTTGCTGGAAAGAAACTGCTTTTTATTAGCAGGCCTTACAGTTTGACATTCGTACAACAGAAATACACCCCTGTAACCCAAGTAAGGAAAATGTGTTGGAAACAAAGAGATTAAATCGCATTCATTCAGGAATAAACCCAAAATAGTCGCTAAGCATTCTTTCCACGTCCCCTTGGTTTCCTCTGAAGTTTGCAGTTCTGTGACTTCAGCTGCAAATGTCACCCCAATTTGTCGTTCCCTGCAAGCCGCTCGGTCTGAGCAACGACATTTGCTGCCCCTCGCCAGGGGAGCGGCCCACAGAGCCGCTCCAGTTTCTTCATGATCCAACTGGGAATATCTTTGTCTTGCAGGGTACTGCGAGCATGGTAATTAGGTGGTGTGAATATCTGCAAAGCTCTTTAAAAAACCTGAAGAGGAGGGTGCTGTATAATTCAGTTAGTTATAGCTCCAAAACTCCTCTCTGCAGAGAGTTGGGCTGGAGGAAGCTCTGACCCCAATCACAATTCCTGGATTTTGGAGGTGGCCAAAGGTTTTTATCCTCAGAAATTCAGATTGCCAGTCCATCAAAGTGCAAATGCAGGGCTCTAAGATAGGAGCATCTTACAGTAAAATCTTGCATTATTTATGCCTCACCAAAATCAGGGATCACAAAGAGCTGTAAGATTAAGTGGAGCAATCCTTAAGGCCCTACGTTGCCTGTGGGTTGTACCTCTAGTGTAATTATCAGTGCTTCATAGAATCACAGAATGTATTGGGTTGGAAGGGACCTTTAAAGCTCATCCAGTCCAACCCCTGCAGTGAGCAGGGACAGTGTTACCAGATCAGGTTGCTCACAGGCCCATCAACCCTGACTTTTAATATCTCCAGAGATGGGGCCTCCACCACCTTCCCCAGATTTCTTATAGGCACTGTTCAGGTACTGGAAGGTCACTGTAAGGTCCCCCCAGACCCTTCTCTTCTCCAGGCTGAACAACCCCAGCTCTCTCAGCCTGTCTTCGTAGGAGAGGTGCTCCAGCCCTTTGATCATCTTTGTGTCCCTCCTCTGGACCCGCTCCAGCACTTCTATGTCCTTTTTGTGTTGGGGACTCCAAAGCTGGACACAGTGCTCCAGGTGAGGTCTCACCAGAGCAGAGTAGAGGGGCAGAATCACCTCCCTTGCCCTGCTGGCCACACTTCTTTTGACACAGCCCAGGATGTGGTTGGCCTTCTGGGCTGCAGATGCACATTGCTTCACGCAGTTATAACTTGCTGTGAGAACTACAGGTATTCTTTCAAAGACTGGCTCCAAGCAACCACCTCAGGGTCAGACAGAAATCCACGGGAAAACTGAAATAAAATCCAGATTTTCTCGTGATTTGACAGGATCAGGCAGAAAAAACCAGCAAGCAGGCAGAAAAAACCAGCAAGCAGTCTCCAGATCTGAGGACCCCTGAGTCCTGGCCTTTGGTTCAAAGACCTCTGTCCTTTCATAGCTTACTCTTCTAGCCATATGGGCAAGCTCTGCAGGGCAGGAATCCTTGCACTGATGGATTTGCCTGGATTTGATGGGATGCAATCATCTGCACAGATTGCCAGGACCTTGTTGCTAAGCAGAGAGTTGCAGGTTGGCCAGTTTGTCTCAGGACCAGCTGAAGAATCGCTCTGCTCCCTCGCCACGTAGCCCTGCATGCCCTCAGCAGGCTGGCCTGGCAGCGTTGGAAATGTGCCATGATGCACAAAGCATCTCCAAAGGTTATATATAGAAATAAATCAAGTTGCTGCAAAGCCTGGGCAGACAGCGCAATGCCTGGAGGAAGGAGGGCTTCCAGCAGCACCCGCCTGCCAGCGCCAGCTCTGGGCTCTTCTACTTTCCGTGTTGTCTGGGGACAGACAGAGGGACCACGTAAGAGGATGAAGGGAAACTCACATGTACTTTGTAGAGGGGCTGTGCATACTTTAAAGAGGCCCATGCTAATAAGTTAATGGGAGATGAGTGCAGGAAGATATTTGGAAGAGGTTAGGGCAAGGCTGATCCTGTCCTGTGTGTTGTCTCAGGTGATCTGCTCCTACTCTATGCTTTCTGTAGCCTTGGGTTTGCTCTGCTAGGAGTAGAGATTTTCCAGGACTTCAGAGGCAGTGAGTCTTCCCACTTGCTGACTCTTGCTTTTAAGATACCTGCCTCTCCTTATTTTTTTTGCTTGCTTTGGTGTTTTTTTTTTAAAGAGCACAGATTACAGGGACAGGAGAGAGCAGCAGGTTGCAGAGCTGGAAGCAGAACAGTTCAATCACCTCTCCTTGTTCCAGTGCACGCAGATGTGGTTTTGCTTTGCTGTGCAGCTGTAACATTGACATGCACAGCTGGCCAGGTTTTGGTTTTGGTAATGCAGATCTAAATCCAGACACCTTCCACCCCATAAAGCCAAAAGAGTTACTATTAATTAGATCAGCGTGGCTAAGATGAGAATCTGGGATTAGCTTTGCATTCACCCCGTCGGGAAGGAGACCGTGCCGGAGCTGCTGTTTCTCCTTGCACACCCGCAGGTTGCTGCACGAGTCCTCTGCTCTCGACAGCAGCGCGCTGGGGGTAGGACAAGAGAAAGTTACTGCGCAGGGTCCTTCCCAGAGCTTGGTGCAGAGTAGGGAACAACTGTCAGGGTGAAATTCAACCAAAATGCTAAATTCTGAAGGGTGATGTGATCCCTCCACGTTCCAAAAGGGAAGATTTACAAAATCAGAACCAAATGTACATAAGCATATGCATATATAGAGAGACTTCTGTGGTAATCCTTATTCACTACCTTTGCTACCAGACATCCAATTGAAGAAGCATCAGTTAAAATACTGAAGGCCTAATTCTGCTCAGTGATAGCGGCCAAGGCAGCGTTCCTCCCTCAGGGCTGTTCTTGAGTGCTCCCTTTGGTCCCTTTGCTGCATTTTACCAACAGCCTCTAAGATAATTAGCAGTCATCACATGAGATCTACTTTTTAACAGTCTTCTCCCTGGGTGGAAGAGGGAGGGAAAGGCTTAGCGAATGGCAGGAAAAGTCAGCGTCAGGGAGTGACTAGAGGGCCTTTTATCATCCTCTGCAAAACAGCAACATTACCAAGGACTTAATTACAGAAGCTGGGAGAAATAAGGGAGATGCTGTCAGCTCCTTAATGCAGAGACTGGTTTTAGTTACTGTTTTTCCTTTGCTTGCACAACACTAAGGCCAGCAGAGTTCCTGGTGCAAGACAAAGCTTCCTGCTGCAGAACAAATGACATGAGATGACAAGTGCTAAAGCTGAGGCTCAGACATCTATTGAGGAGCAGAACTGGAGGAAGTGGGTCAGGATCTGGGGCTGGAGGGGTAGAAGGCTGTGCTGCCATCCAGCGAGATCTG
>NW_010174878.1:0-11398 GCF_000695765.1 Mesitornis unicolor
AACCCACCTGGACGCGTTCCTGTGCGACCTACTGTAGATGATCCTGCGCTGGCCAGGGGGGTGGACTGGATGATCTTTTGAGGTCCCTTCCAACTCCTAATATTCTGTGATTCTGTGACCTAGAAAAAAGGCTAGCTACCACTGGTTCCTAGTGGTAAGCCTTAAACCTCAGCAAGAAAAAGAGAAATGGCAAGAGGAAGAAAAAAGAGAGACAAGGAAAGGCTCTTCATGAGAGTTACGGATATTCTTCACAACCCCCTACCAGCCCAGGCCAGCAGGACGCCCAGAGCCCTTCTGCGGCAGGCAGGGCCACCCAGGGCCCTTCTTCGGCAGGCAGGGCCCCCCCATGGTCCTTCTACGGCAGGCAGAGATGCCCCAGGGCCCTTCTGCACTCCGGTGGCTGAGTGCCCGGGAGGCCTCACTGAAATCCCTGGGTCGCAGTGACCTCTAGGGGCGAGCCGCACATCTGCAGGTTCCCCCCACCACCCACCCCAGGCTGAATGAGAAGTGGTTTTCTTCCTCACAAAAAGGAGGCTCCTGAGGATTTTTCAAACTGAGGATTATCCGGAAATCCTCCATGAGAAGCTCGCCAGTGCGTCCAGATATATGAAACTGTGATTAAGGCTTTCCAAATATTAACTTGACACAAAAAGGTTGCTGCTCAGAAAACAGATTCATGTAATGAACTGAGTGATAACATGATGTCAGAGTGAAAGAATATTAAAATAAATAAATTACAGTCAGACCCACTGTCTGTTGAATGCAGTGGTAAAACTCATACCTTTGTGAGTGAAGGACACGATGGGTGGCTGCCTTCCATTTATTTATTACTACCCAAAGGAACTCCAGCCACAGTTCTGCAAGAAAAAAAACAGTGTTTTTAAAAATAAAACAGCAATCCTTGGCACCTAAAGGCAGATCATTTGTGTGTGTTGTTATGTGGGAGCCCATTCCTACTTTAAAACATTGAGAATCCAATCTCCGTTCACTCGGCGATTCCTTTATCTTGACAGACCAGTGTAAAAAGTCTGTGAGGCAGAGTAGCATGTGCGCTGGCACATCATGTTTCAGCACACTCCCCACTGCATGAGGAATTAAAAACTCAGTCCCTGATATTTGTAAAAGTTGTGTAATTAATTTGTAGCATGCATTTAAAAGCTCCAGGGAACTGAAATGGATTGAGTGATTTTACTATTGTTCAACCAAGCTATACTCGAATTCTCAGGGAAAAGACAGGGTAATATAAACTGGAGGTTGTAACTTGGAAATCCCACTCCCAGTCACATGTCAGCTGACATTAAGGTCCAAAAAAATCTGACTTTCTGGCTATTCACAGGCTTCTCCCCAGAGGTGGTCTGGCCCTTATTGGTATTTCAGAGGTGAACATGCATAGGGAGAGGGGTTACACACAGAGAAACAATTTTCTGGTCTTTTCACTGGACACGAAGGACTTCCTAATGCTGGCAAAGGTGAAGAGTGGCTGTGCATCTTCATGCCCTGGCAGAACCTGAGGGCTATCGTCACAAGGTTGTCCATGGTTCCTGAAGACACAATTTACAAAGCCTTACAGAGTGCAGATGTTAGGTGTTTGCATCTGGTACATGAGATGAGAGGAGAAGGAGGAGGAAGTGCATAGCAGGTCCAAGGAGAAAGTGTGGTGCTCTTTCCACATGGCTGCTGAGGAGAGGCCTTTTACCTCTCCATTACACACCAACCTTCTATATTTAAAGGTAAATATAAATAGGCAGCTAATCTGGTTCCAGATTTAATCCTAAATAGGCAGCTGATCTGGTTATTTCCCCAATGTAATTTTACTGCTATTAGAGATTCAAATAATATGAACCATTCTGAAGGGAAAAAAAAATTACAGACAAAAGAGTAGCTACTTAGAAAAGTAGTATGGTTGGATTTATTGGACGCAAGATTGCAGATAAGGGAAATACTGCTTGGTATAAAAAAAAAAACCAAAAAACAACAAACTACGAAAAAAAAAGGCCCAATGCTTCTTTAAGCAAGGGAGAATCAGAGCAAAACAGCCTTGCAAATCAATCATCCATTACAAACTAGAACATATTGGCATCTCCGTCTGCAGTCACTCAGGATGGGGGCGAAGTCTCCTGATGCCAGCATTGCTCCAGGCTTTCTGAGACATCTGGTCATTTCACTGAAAGGTGAAGATTCCGAACAGAAGTGAGTATACATGAAAATTTATTTAAAAGATGGGGGAAATCCTCTCACTAGTGCTGTTGGGATGATTTCAGGAAAAAAGAGAGTCAGTGCAATGCAGCGCATTGACTAAGCAACAAGCACGGGAGGGGGAAGTGTAACTGAGCTTGATGCACAGAGCAAAACCAGCATCCACAGCCATTTGATGATATATTCCTAACCTTACTGGAAACTAGGTAAAAGAAACGAATAATACTAACAGAAGTTAACCAACGTAACACGAGAGGTCGCTCTAGATTAGGATTACCCGCACTAACAGCTCCTGTTAATTCTGTGCTGGGACAAAACTGCAGGAAACACAGTTACCCTGCAGAGCAAGAAAGTTACTTCAGATTGCAGACTGGGTTGAGTTTTTCTCAAATACACATAATGTTTATACATCCATGCACAAAGCTGTTGTTATATTTTTTCCCTTCTCCCTCTGATATTCAAAAAACTCAAGTGGAAGTAGACTTGAGCAGTGTGCCAGGGTGGGACTAACTTCTGTGAGAGGAAAGGGAGGCATCTTCATCACTTGTGTTCATTTGCTGGGAGAAATATTATTGACCACAATAAGTAGTGCAGCTTCACTTCACATACAGTGGTTACCAAATAGCGGGGAGGTCGCTAAATAACCAAGAAATTAAAAGTAAGTAATGGAAAATAACCAAATCTAGGTACAGCTTCTGACAATAGAGGTCCATTGATGTCCTCTGAGGATCTTTACCCTGTCTTTAGTAGCTTTAAATCTGCCTTTACAAATGAAATCTCTTCAGCCATGGTTACTTTTCCTCCGCTTGATTCTCGTGTACATGAGAAACTGCGTTGTTGCCTGTTTTCTAGTCTGTGGAGTTATGCTTACTTTCTTGAACATTGGCTTCCAGCTCTTTCCTCAAATTTATGACTCTTCCTGGAGCATATGGCTTTCTTTCATTGAAAGAAAGCTTGTCATTTTGTCAATAAAATTCAAAATTTCAAAGACAGAAACTGAAACCTCTCCTCATTTCCTACAGTCATATAAACTAATGATGCTAGGTTGGTAATGAATATGACAAATTCCTGTGGTAATTTGCACTTCACGCTGGCTCTGTGTGGGCTTGCAATAACATTTGCTACACTAAAAACATGAGGTGAAATCTTGGCCTCATTTGAATCGATGACTTTTTTTTCCTCTTTCAGCCTCCGCAGGGCTGTGTCGCGATGGTGCCTACTGAATTCAGTGGCATTATCTGTTTGATTGCTGTGAACATGGCCATATGGACGTATCCTTTGCCACATGGCTTCACAAATGAATATCTGATTTTTTTCCCCCAAGAATTATAAGATCTTATGCTATGTGACGGTACCATAAAATATTTAGGTTAAGTCCCTGCTCCCGCCAAAACCAACAATAAAGAATTGTGGCGATCTCAAAGTGTCAGGATTTCACCCTAAAATATGCAGAAGGGCAGCTCTCTAATGGGGAAGCACAGGAGACTTATTGAAGCTTGAGTCCTGGGACTATCTTTGGTACCATAGTAGTGAGTTTCATTTTTGCAGCTATGTAAGGATAGTGCATTGCCCTTTTGTTGCTCTTTCCCAGCTTTTGACTGCTTTTCAACACCAATGTTTTCTGTTTTTTGCTAGGCAAACATAAGATTTGCTCCCCGCCCCCCACTTCCCCTAAGGTAATGGGCATCCATCAATTCAGTGATAACTAGGTAATGCTGATCAGCTTATGATAGACATGGCATCAGGCAAGACTTGGTTTCACCTTCATTATATGAATCATTTATGGCTTCTAGCAAAATTTCTTGAGGAAAGGGGTGAGTACTCCTCCTATTTCCTCAATTTCCTGTTACATTATTCAGGATTTTGTTGGTAGAGCAATTACGATAATATTTGAGAAAAAGAGAAGTAGAATAATAAATATGGAGAAAATAGGAATATGGGAAGGAGGAGGAAATGTCCTGGTGTGAAAACACCATATATAGCTGGGGAGCACCTCAGACATCTGCTTGAGTCAGCACCTGGGCAATGTTCATTTAGGATTAGAAGTATGGCCCAGTTGCATCCCCTCCAAGATGTGGACCGTATAACTATCACAGAAATTTTTCATGCCTAGCACTTCTTTTAAAAATAAGCTACACAGGGGCCAGTTTAGCCAATGACCTAAGTAATGCTGAGCTTTTCACTGACTTCTTTCTCTCTCCCTCCAGCCCTTAGGGTACATTTCATCTAAAATTTCTGTTTAAAGGCTTTAGAAAATTTAGTAAAAGGACAGCTTTTCAACAACCTTAGGTTTCTCTTAAGACTTTCTGAAGTTGACACAAAGGCAATGAGTGCCTGAAATGTGTAACCAACCCAAAATCCCAGTGGCTGCGACTGAAGAAGTCCTGCCCAGGCTTTTGCATGTAACTCCCAGTGCTGTGGCCAAGGCTACTTAATATAATGGAGCATGTTACAAGTTAATGGGGGTGTATAAAAGAACCGAAAAGGGCAAAACTAGTCCTGGCAGTAGCTGTGGACAGCTAATAGCATAAAAGGAGTTTAGTCAGAATAATAAACGCACCATAGCAGAAAAAAAGGAATGCAATAACTTTTGTTTCAGTGTCATTTCTGCATCAAAAAAATCAAAGTGGAGTATCTTTCTTGATGTGATGCTGAATCTAACAGGGTAATTGGACCACTGCAAGGTATCTTTCAAGCCACTTGTTCTTATAACTGTTGTGCAGAGGTTACTTGCTTCCTAAAGACTGTAAAAAAATCACAATTTCTTTTAAGAGGTTATCACAGCTTTTTAACACTAAAGCAGTCAAGGCAGCAGAAATTATTTGGAGTTTCTACTTATTGTTCAAGACCTGCTCACTAGCAGTGACTTGCTCTGTGTACACACAAACTTGGCTTTTTTTGAGTTTATATGGTGTCAGTTTTACCTCCAGTGTTTCCTTTGGCATGTAGCACTTGACAGCCCTAGCACTGGACTGTAAAGCAGACAAATAAAGTTTTGTGGGGAGAAAATGTTCACTCAGAGATTCCATTGCTGAATATTGCAAAATCCTAGGAAAGGAATATTTAACACAAGCCAGTGGGCAATCTTCATTCCTTTCCACTTCCAGTATCCTTTCCAACTTCTTTCTTTCCTCAGCCACTTTAACTCTCAATAAAAAAATAAATCAATATGTTAAATTATAAAAAGAAAATCTTCAATCCCTAATGTACTTTATCCAAAAAATGTCACCTGGGTCTCTTTCAGAGTCGTTGGCTAAAGTTGAAAGGCTAATGTTCATGTCCATTGATGAACATCAGAGTCAGTCTGATCTCTAATTTTACAGTCATCTTGCCTTCAATAGCCTGTAGGTTTTCTTTGGCAGGCTTCTTGTAATGATATTGAATTGATCACTGCTGGATTGCTTGAGAGTTACATGAGCTTTATAGACAGTGGGCTTAATCCTCCTCAGATTTACATTCACTCGGCTGCTCCAATTACCTCTGCTGTGGCTGTGCTGGAAGTGCTTGCCATAAAGAAATGAAAGCATCTAAACTAAACAAGATTTTTTTTAACAATCAAACGCTTTAACATCTTTTTTCTTTCTTTTTTCTTTTTCTTTTTTTTGTCTGTCGGGGATTCAAGGTCTATCCAGATTTCAAGTAGTCTGAGGTTTGTTCTATCCATAACTGTCTGAAGTCACAGACTGTCCTGAGGACATGCCAAATAGCAAAAAAAAGGGATCTCTGCCCTACTAATTTTGCAGTTCCTATACTCCCAGGCACCAGGTCAATAAAAAGAATGGATACAAGAAAGTGGAGTGAGATGAAACAGTAAGACACGGGATATTACAGTAAGTGACACAGCAGGATGCTGTTGTGGTATTATTGTAGGCATCATGAGGAACAAGCAATTTAAGGAGATTATTCTAATTATCTAAGGAGACTTTGACTACACTAGTGATTCAAATTCAGGACAAATGAGGAGAGCATTACATTAGAAGATATGACCCATATTTTCTTAACCTAGCTTACAGTTTTAAGACTATTATAGTACACCACTGCTTGACCAGGGCATAGACTCATTGTTTGACAAAGTTAGGTGGTTGATTTTTTAGTAATTTAGGTCAGAAACATGAATGACGATGGAAACTTGTCTGATATAAAAATGTATACTACTTTAAAAGTGCAGCTATCATTCAAAGTATGTTCAGAAGCAAATTAAAAGAGAATGCTGCGTCATAGTAGAACAACTTGCTTTTAAATGGTAGGGTCAGTGTCACTTTTGCTAAAAACCAAAATTTTCTGTTTCCTTCTTTCATACTCTTTGTGTTGTTTGTGGAGTTTTCAGTGACTGGCAGATTTTTACATCACTAAGATCAATCAGTAGGCTAAAGATTAAAATCCCGTAGGATCTTCTAACACTACAGAAGTTTGGGAACATTTCTTTTATTTCACACAACAGGGCCCAGAGCTTGGAATATCTGGGCACTACTGTAACAACAACATAGTTGGGTGGCAGGGGGAAGGTATTTGCTGTTGACTGTATGATGGGAGAATGCTAGACAGTAAAACAAATTATAAAGAGCTATGCCAGAAGGAGCAAAAACTTTAAATAACAGAAAGAAACAGAATTATTAGGTATCATTTTGGTGAGGCTAGGTGTACTTGATATTGGATACTTGGGCTATTTGATATTGGGAGCCTCTCACAGCTTTAGGCTGAAATATTAATTTTCTTTAGAATTAGTTTTTTGGGGAGGCAAAAGAGCTGTTGGAATAATCCACTCTCCAACTGCAAAAGGAAAGACCTAAAGATCAATATTAAAAAACCCCAAACCAGTCTCCTCAATCTTCCTTATTCTGTTCTATTGCTCTCTCTCTTACAAGGAAATGGGGATGTTTTTTCTATTGATATGGAAATTATTAGTATTGTTTTGTAATTTTTATTGTTGTTATTATTATTATTATCATCATAATCATCATCATTATTATTATTACAACTACTGAAAAAAACCAAAAGGAGGTCCCTTAGGAAGTCAGTGGAGACCTCTAGTGCTGCAGCTCACCTGAAGACTTTCCTGCCCCTGCCCTGCTGATGGAAGCCAGTTGAAAGCCATGAGAATGTACAGATGGCTGCTCTGCACCAGACCTAACGTCCATCTCACCCATAAACCTGTCTCCAACACTGTCTGAGGGAAAACTTAAAGGAAAAAGAGCAGGTCAAGTGGGGACTAACACTTCCGCAGTACACTAGTCCTGCCTCCAGTGCAGGCTATGCATCACTGGGACTTCCTGAGCCAGAGGTGATGTATTTTCTTTTAACAACCATTAGTGGACTTTTCTTTTACATGTCAGTTAGTATTGAACTGAAAGCAAATCAATGAGGTAAAGTCTGAGTATTTATTGTCCACATCTCAGAACTGCCTCAATTTACCTATACGCACCCTAACCACTGAGGGCTGATATGTTTTGTCATTATAAAGGTACACACATTGCTTCTTCATGAGAATGGTAGGATTCTGTATCATTATAAAAGTGGTTTAATCCATCTAGAAGTCTCTACACCAAGTGTTGTGGAATTCTCTCGAAAAAATTTACACCTATAAATATAATAAATAGATAAATGCAGAGTTACATTTAAATCCGAGTGATGTAGGTCTTAGTCAATTGAAAAGTGATTGATCTAGAATAGAATAGAATGGTTCAGTTGGAAGGAACCTACAATGAACCTACAAGTCCAACTGAGTTAGTAAATAAGACTTGAGCAATTTCAAAGACCCTTAGCCTAAACCCAGTGCTACTCTCCTGAGGAATAACAACATCAAGAGTTAACTAGTGAAAGAAATTAAGACAGATAGAAATAGCTCCAATTTCTTTCGTGGCACTTAGCCCATACCTTTCTTTCCTTAGAACATATGCGGGCTTTACATTCTGGCCATTTTATTTTTCAGTTTATTGAAGAAAAGATTATTTCAAACAGAACTGTTTAATAACTAACAGTTTCCCTATCATAGTTTATGCCAGCTTTTGTTACCTGTCGCAAAAATAAGTCATTATGCTTAAAAACACTGCTAAGATTTTATCACCCTGTTGTAAGACACTATGTTCTCTGTATGGTATGCCAGCACTCAGAAGTATGACAGCTATTCTAGTCAGAAAATTAATCAAATAAATCCAGTAAAATAACATTTGCAATGCATACTAAGGTAAACTAGGCTGGCAATCAGAAAGATAAAAACAAGCAGATCATTCAACAGGCAATGTGCTCATATGTCAATCCAAACCCTATTGCACAAAAAGAATAAAAGGCCATCTTAAATGAGTACCTACTGAAGGTGACTTTGGCACATCCAGTACCAAATACCTGTATGGTTATGAACTTTCAAATACTCCACATCTAGAGAGGTATCTATCTTGTTAAATAAAACATGCACCTGGTCCCTTAATTATCAGCTATAATTGAGAATTTCACCATCCCAGAACACTTTTTTTCCATCCATGCTGCATTGCTGAAAGTAATGAGACAATAATTAGTGGTGCTTTAAGTGCATGATATCTTAGGAAAGACTTCAAACATAAATAAGACCAATGGGTGTTTTGGTCACCTAGCATGTGGTCAGCACTAATTGCGAATTTTCTGATGAAAATACTCACTGAAGTCAGACTGCTTTACACATTTATATATAAATTTCAGATAATTTCTGTCAAAATACAGCCAAAGCCTCCTGTAAAGAACCTCTCTGATTCCTTTGCAGCTTACCTAGCATGAAGGCATCATGCTCCAAACATCTACAGCTCCACATATAACCATAGGATGGTTCCCTTCAGCTCGTAATAGCCTTCTCTATGGAACACATACAATATCTGGGTTCCAGACTCCACAGAATGGTAGATTAAAAGCTCTAGAGAGAAGTTGTTTGTGCTAGAGTTTTCAATTATGTCCTTCATCATTCGAGACATCTCACAGAGAGTTGGTAACCTTCACGGAGCCAGGAGAGCCAGTCTTAGGTACAGGTGATGTACAAGGAATTGGATAACTCACCTGAAAAATAGTGTCTTATTCTAGTCACCCATATTCAAGAAGGATCAAATCAGAACAGGAAGGAAGGGAATTATTTAAATTAAAATACCTTGTTGGCAAGAGAAGAAATTGGGATGAAAAAGACCATTAACAGCATCATCAAAATGAGGTGCTAGAACAGTCTTTTAGCAAGAATAATAAGGAGAAGAAATTTAACTGGTTCTACTGGGCCTTGCTCAGTTAGTTCATGAAAGGAAATATATGGCGTAGTTGCCAATTAAAATACAAGACTGGACTTGAGGACCTTCCAATTCCTGCTATTGATCACACATCTATCTATCTACCTGTCAGTCTATCTATTTCTCCACTTACCTATCTCAGACTTCACATTCATTAGTGTTTTGATAGGGTACACTTCAACCTGGCTAGTAAGTTAAATGAAAATGAAGCTGAAGAAAGGACCACAGGGCCTGACACAGTCTCCCAGAGGCCTCAGACCTACTGATACAGCTGGGAAAACTGACCAGTTTTCAGAAGGACAAATGTTTCTTTGGGTTTGAAACAAAAGTGACATATTTCAAACTAAGTGTAAGTTGGGAAAAATCACTTAACTTAAAGTCTTATTCAGGCAAATTGAGAGAAAAGGGTAATAACACTAATGAAGCAGAGAAGAAACTTAAGAGGAGGCCAGGTGAAAAAGTCAGTAGTGTCTGTAGGATAGGAGTGAGTGTGGGAAAAACAGAGCTGAGCAGGCAGTAGAGTATGAGACAAGGTTATCACTGGG
This sequence comes from Mesitornis unicolor, assembly GCF_000695765.1. NCBI lineage: Eukaryota > Metazoa > Chordata > Aves > Mesitornithiformes > Mesitornithidae > Mesitornis > Mesitornis unicolor. The sequence goes on from NW_010174878.1 coordinate 9,980, forward strand.
TGATGTGTGCCACCTGGTCAAGGTGAAGCATGGGTCTCTCCTTTGATGAAGCCATATCATGGACACAGTACTGAGCTAAGAAACAGAGCAACCTTGATGTTGGCATTTGACAATCTCACAAAAAACTTCTATTTTGTTACATTGTTAGATGCAGTTTCTTATTCCCCCACCCTGAAACTTAAAAAGGGAAAAAGCATTTTATGCCATTTCTATAATCTTCTATCCAACCCTATATATAGACTTCATGAAATTAATACTGAGCAGGTATTCTTATCTCTTACTAGGTACTAATCACTTCATTGTCAGCTTCTTATTCTGTGCCATTCTCCTAAAAACAAGTGGGCAAAATACAGAACAGGAATTTTAACCATCAGCCTGATTATTCAAGTTAGATAAAGATAAGGGAGCAGATCATGTCCAGCTCTCCAGTGCCCCATCTCCATTAAAAGACTGGTGTAGGACAGACTATATCCTCTCTATGAAGTGGTGGATAAAGTGATCACTTTTTAACTATTCCTTTTCTCTTTCTGAATATTGCACAAAACGGCATCATTAGGATTGAATTACACAGCTCTCAGATAGCAAACCCAGAGGAATACTGTTTAAATGACAGAAATTACTGTACATTACCACTTATGCAGATTAGTGCAAAGCTTGTCTCATGATGTCCTTGAGCTTCAAGGGAGCCTGTTTGAGTCCCTTCTCACTTGTGTTAGTATAAATCTAGAATAATTTCATGAAAGTCAATACATCATATCTGAATACATGTCTGCAGCAGGGAAATTTCTGCTCAGGGTTACTACTTCATTAATTTCTGATTCTTTACAGCTGTTGAACTGCTGGTTAACTTGCCAAAAGATTGCACATCTAGAAGTTGAGGCATTAAAATGACACTAACTACATCAAAAGCAAAGAAGAAATGAACTGGAAATCCATGAATTAATTCTTTCAGACAGTCATAGGAAATTATAGCATGGCTAAGACATTAAAAACTAATTTCCATTGCTCCTTTGTTAAGATGAATAATTTCCCCACTATCATGCTTTACTTCTGTCAAAACCACTTGCAAATAAAATCTCCATTTGCAGCAATTTAAAATGTTAAAACCTTGGATGTGCTGGAGTGAGCAGTCATATGACGTTAAATCCATTTGTGCATCCGAATCTTCAAAAAAAAGTAGCTGCTTTTGTTGTGCTTTAATTCTGGTAGCAAGCCAGGTAGAGCCAGAGGACCATAAGATCTACTTTGCATCTTTAATAACTCCCACAGCACTGTCCTTAATCATTCTGGCACTCATCATCTATGGTTTAGAAAATTTTAATCAAATCAAAACATCTTACCTAGGATTACTCAGGTCAGTACCTGCCCCACTAGACCCAAAAAGTGTGGGGAAAAGTAACTTTATTATTTTTTTTTATA
>NW_010174879.1:0-1199 GCF_000695765.1 Mesitornis unicolor
GGTCTACCCCAATGGGATCAGTGGGGCTGGACCCAGGGGTTGACCCCAGCGTCTGAGGGCTCCCCTCACTCGTGTACCCTCCCACACACCTGTACCCCCCCCACAGCCGTACACGCCCTGACACGCGTGTCCCCCAGGTGCGGTACCCGGACCGGATCACGCTGATCCGGGGCAACCACGAGAGCCGCCAGATCACGCAGGTCTACGGCTTCTACGACGAGTGCCTGCGCAAGTACGGCTCCGTCACCGTGTGGCGCTACTGCACCGAGATAAAAACTACCTCAGCCTCTCCGCCATCATCGACGGCAAGGTGCGGCGTGCGACACGCTAAGGACACGCTAAGGACCCGCTAAGGACCCGGGAAGCGGGGCTGGTGGGGTTGGGGTTGCTCAGTGTGGGTTTGGAGGTGGGGTGGGATGGGCTGTGAGGACACTGGGGTGGCTTAGGGCGTGCTAAGGACACGTTGAGGGTATAGCACATGCTAAGAACATGCTAGAACATGCTAAGGACATGCTAAGCACACGTAAAGCCCATGCAAAGGGGCAGGATGGCGTCTGGGGGGTCCATTTTGGGGCTGTTTCCCCCCTTGGGGTCCCTCCAGCTTCACTGGAGACCCCCCATGCGCCGCACATGCTAAGGACACGCTAAGCACACGCTAAGGACACACTAAGCCCACACAGGGGTGCAAGATAGCACTTGAGGGGTCCATTTTGGGGCTGTTTTGCCCCCTTGGGGTCCCTCCAGCTTCACCGGGGACCCCCCATGCATCACACACGCTAAGCACATGCTAAGGTCACGCTAAGGACATGCTAAGGACACACTAAGCCCATACAGAGGGGCAGGATGGCGTCTGAGGGGTCCATTTTGGGGCTGTTTTTCCCCCCTTGGGGTCCCTCCAGCTTTGCCAGGGTGGCCCCAGGCGCCGCACACGCTAAGCACACACTAAGCACACGCGTGTCCCGCAGATCTTCTGCGTGCACGGGGGCCTGTCGCCCTCCATCCAGACCCTGGACCAGATCCGCACCATCGACCGCAAGCAGGAGGTGCCCCACGACGGCCCCATGTGCGACCTCCTCTGGTCCGACCCCGAGGGTAGGCCCCGCACACGCGTGACCGCGCGTGTTCCACCCCCACGGGGCCGGCAACCCCCACGTGGGGTCTTGTGTGGGTCAGAAGTTCCCCTACTTGTAACCCAGGTG
>NW_010174880.1:0-4265 GCF_000695765.1 Mesitornis unicolor
AACTGAGCGATTCTGTGTGTGTGTGTGTGACACATAAGAGGATCCAGACTTGATCTCTCCCTTCCTTTCAGAGAAGATAGGAGCAAGTCTTGGGATTTGTCTATGATCTCATCACACTATAAACATATTTGTTTATTTTTCAAGAAAAAAAAGGTTTTTTTAGCAGCTGAGTCAAATGAGAAAGGAACTAAACATTCTCAGTAATAAGCATGTTTCAAATTATTTTAGCAGACTTCATACTTCCCTTCATACAAAAGACAGTCTGAGATCCTCCAGTGAGAAAATGAATGCTAACTACTGTTTGTGCAGAGAATTACTATTATTGAGGAAACAATTTGTGTTTAGTAAATAAGTATTTATAGGATAATACATGTCTCTGGTAAATAATATATGATATGTTAATATAATTAATTTCCACCATTCATTTCCAAATTAGCTGAATATGTATTTAACAAACAAACTTCTGAAAAGAGCTTAATCACCCATGGGTAAAAGAAAGATTAAAATTGAAACAACAGGATACATTATGTCTTGTTGTCAAAACAAAACAAAATAAAATCCAATTTATAATCTTTTTTATTAAAGGAATGGCCATTTTATGCCTGCACTAAAGGAATGAAAAAATCTTTGGGCTCATGGAATTACAAAGGCTGAGATTCTGGATCATTATTTTCAATGAAAACATAAAGAAGATATAAGGAGGAATATGGCTCCTAGGACCAAACCATGAAGTATGATATGGTATTTGCACGTGACATAAGTGCAAATCAGGGCCATCTGCCATTAGCTCCTTTTGTCACAGGCTACCTGAACAACTCTGTGTGTAGAACCATGCAGTGTAAAGACAAAAATATACATTACTTCATTAATAGTTTATCATTAATTCATTAAATTAATTTGTAAAGCAAAGCATAAATTGTTATACAGAAAGTGAGTCAAGCTGCTTTCTCATAGAGCAAGAAAAAGATTGTTTTTTTTCTTTTTTGGGGAGGAAAATTAGTTGACTAAAAGCAAGGATAGATTTCTGTGGTGGGAGTGTGCTGGTTTTGGCTCAGATACTGTTAGTGTTATTCATAGTAGCTAGTAGGTGGCTATCACTTGTTTTTCTTGTTTTTTTCCTCTTTCTTATTGTTTTCCTTGTAATTACATTACTATTATTATTATTATCGTCATCATCTTCATTATTTCATTTTTATAATATTTATATCAATAAACTGCTTTTGTCTCAACCCAAGAGTTTACTTACCTTTTTCATCTGATTCTCTCATCCATCTCACAGGCGTAGAGTAAGTACCACGTTAAATCACGGCGGTGATGAGTCTCTCCTGGGAATACTATCTGCATTGGTGAAGTTGGCTGGAAGACATAATAGGTTATCAAAAATATACTCCTCCTTAAATGTGATCATAGGATTGAACAGTTTGGAATGAAAATTTTATTAAACAAGCAAAATTAAGATTAGAGAAAAAGAAAGTCGTAATTTTGAAACATTGACATTTTATCATAGCATTACATTAAGCATTACCTCCTGGGCTGCCAAAAATGTGCCTGTCTTTAATCACTAGTATGCTTTGGATTACTTATTCTTCTACTTACTGATTATTGTATTTTCTTTGTATATATAGACAAAAATATTACATGACATGACAGAGCCAGGGACCTCAGTGAAGACAGTTGGAAATTAAAAATAGCAGGTCGGTTAATACAGCTACTCAAAAGGCAAATTACTGGACTTTCTACAAGCGCATGGATAGGTAAGGAGCAGATGGATGGTGGTTGTGAAAGAGTGGGAGTGAAATAGCTCTAGATGAATACAGAAACTGCTTCATCCTCCCAAGAATCAATGGTAGATAAGACAGATGTCTAAGACCACTGAAAGATGAGGGAGTTGAACAGCTAAAGATCAGCAAAGCCCAGACAGGGAGAAATGCATTATAAAATCTTTGAAGAAATAAATTAAAAATTCTCATTTGGAAAAGAATTTCTGCATTGCCTGGAAGAGTTTTAGCCTCTTTTTTTTCCCCTATTTTCCTTTCACACAGTTATAATAAGTTTTAAAACCATTTTGACAACTCCCCCCAAAAAGTTACTAACAATATTCTAAGCCAAAAGCCAATGTGTCCAGGAGGGCCAAAGTAGCAGCTACCCTGTAGTAACTTCTAGCACCCAGTAATTCCAGTTTAAGACTGTATTTGTTCCTGCTTATGTAGAAAGCAACAAACCCATACATACATCAGACCTGCATGTCATCAACTCTTACTGTCCCAATTAATAACCCTAATAAAATGGTATGCCTGTTTGTAGAGGTTAGCCATGTTAGTCTATACAGTAGTATTCAGGATGTCGTTCCTTCCAGGCTGAAATGTGCTGTGTGCAGAGGGTGGCCAAAAGCAGTGCATGCAGTTTCAACTCCAGGGTTGGGGATGGTGGCTCTCACTCCGTGAGGGCTCAAGTAGATTCTCCAGGTGAAGCAAAAGCCCTTCACATTTTAAAGCTACACTGTAGATTTTGGTTACGTTGGAGTAAGATTTATTCCTGTGCTGCTGTTATCTGGGGTGGGGTATATTTTTCCCTGATGTTCTGGTCAGACTTAAGATGATCAGAGGAAAGACATTGAACAAATGATAAAACAAGGATTAATCTTGTTACTGACCTGTTTTCTACTAACCTGGATGAAACGTGTGTGTATGTGCCCAGCTTTAAAAATAGAAGATTCGCTCATTTCCATTCCTGATGTTCAGGTTCTGTGACAAACTCTGTTAGTGACAGAAAGCTGGTAAAGCCACAGGAAAATTTGCAAACATGCCACATTAAGTGATTTTTGTCATTCCTATGATATATTTAGGGAAAAGAAAATTACTTTACACTTTGTCTTCAAATCCTTCCCTAAAACTCTTCCTACAGACCTTCTGGATGCCTAAGAAACACCATCTGGGTGTGGTTATTGTTATGCACTGGACCTGTCTGTCTATAGCATTATATATATATATATATATATATAATAGGAACCTATGTGTGATTAAAGTGCTCAGGCATTCATGCCCACCTTGTGTTTGTACTGTTGAGTTGGAGATGGTGATGGGCCACAAACATGTCAGCAAGCATTGCTGCTGGTTGTGGTGACTAAAGTGACCTTATACCATCCCAGTGCTTCCTCACCTGCTCTGGGTGATAAGGGGCCTTGGGCAATCCGGATATTTGGGAGATTAGTTTGGTTTGATTTTGATTTGTTTTGATTATTTTGCCATCACCAATGCAAAGTATGAATTTAGAAAGAGGTTTAAGAGGGTTACAATCACATTTGTCTTTTCTCCCTTTCATTAAGTGTTAATAAATGTGAATGTGACTCATTCTCATGGTTACAGAGATAAGATCAGCAAGGACTAGACATCTCCGAGTGCAGCCAAGGGAGGGAGCATGAGCAGGGACCAGCTGCCCACTTGCTTAATTGAAAGAACACAAGGAACATGAACTCCTGAGAGTTACAGGTAGGTGCTGGCTTGGCAGGTAGGTGGATGGTGCAATATTGGGAACCTGGCAGAGAAAAAGTCATTAAGATCATGATGGAAATGTTATATTTACTTAGGAGCATAATAGGAAAACACTAGACTTCATATCTGAGGAACTTTTATTGTATTCCATGAGGTGAATTAAACAAATGTTTGTGCTTAAAAATAATAAAAACAAATATTTATGAACAATGCATTGGACAAAATTCTATCACCAAAAGTGATTCTACAAGGAGCCTGCAAAGAGGTTTCATGAGCCTACTCCTTACATAAACTTGCACCAGTACCAATTGTAAGAAAGGTTGCATGAAGCACCATAGTCTGGCCTTCGGTCCATCCCCCAGCCATGTCTGCTGCCCAAAGCTGTCCCCTGAGCTTGGACTCCTGTTTGCTCCCATTCCAGGATGTCAACCAGACAATACTGAGGCTGTTTCTTATCTCATCATCAAGGGAAACTTCACTCCCTTGCAAGGAGTCCTTCTGGCTCTGGTGTCCCCGATTCCAGCCAGTTTTACTCCTTCTGCAGTTCGGCTTTCTTGCCCTTCACTCCAGGTCATTCCTCAATCACACATTACTGCTGCTGAACAGTTACAATTCGAATATCCCCTTCAGCATGTAAAGGCAACTGTAGGGTTTCCAGGCCACTGACTAAGGGGGTGTCTCTGTTTAAGGGTCAGAGAGAGAGAGCGAGCAGGATTTTCTCTCTATTGTCCCCTATCCCTAAAAAGGGGAGAATTAAGAAAAGGGAATAGAGAG
>NW_010174881.1:0-31700 GCF_000695765.1 Mesitornis unicolor
AGGAAGGAGCCAGGCTCTTCTCGGTGATAGCTAATGGTGGGAGAAGGAGAAATGGATGCAAGCTGAAGCATAGGAGGTTTACTCTGAATATGAGGAAAAACTTTTTTACTGTGAGGGTGACGGAGCACTGGACCAGGCTGCCCAGAGAGGTTGTGGAGTCTCCTTCTCTGGAGACATTCAAAACCCGCCTGGACGTGTTCCTGTACAACCTAGTCTAGGTGATCCTGCTCTGGCAGGGGGGTTGGACTGGATGACCTTTTGAGGTCTCTACCAACTCCTAAGATTCTGTGATTCTGTATTTTGTCTTTAGCGATTATTTGTTTCTGTTAATGGAACTAAATATGAAAAACTCACAATATTTTAAATATTTTTGGCCTGATAAAATAAATAGGTTAGTCCCATTTTCAAAAAGTACAGGGCTCTTTGTTTCCTTTGTGGAACACCATGAGAAGTGTGCTTTTCTTAACATGGAAACACTGTGCTTTGTAGATATAAATGTTTTCTTTGGAGAGTTTTCATTTGGACATTCTATAAGCACTGGTCATTTTAAAAACATAGATATATCTGTGTTTTGCGAGGGAAGTGAATTGTTGGTTTTTTAATCTGAAATTTTCAGCTTATTTTAGCATTATAGGAACAGAAAAGGAGCTGAAACAAAGTATTGGCCAATTCTTTTCTTATCTGCAATGTAGGCTTTCCTTCAGAGTTCTGCATTCAGTAATTCTCAGTGTCTCTGCTTCCATATGACATTTAGATATTCTGTCTGTACGTTTATACAAAATACTTGGAGCCACTGCAGTGGCAGAGAGGGCTCTTGTAAGGATTAGAGTCTGTAACAGATACACTGGGAAGAATGCATTGCATAGGTATTAATTAAAACTTTGTTGAAAATTCTCTGCAAAGAATCTAGATTTCATGCTAGTACTGAAATATAAGTCAAAGAGTCACCAGAAATACTCCCAAGAATAGTTAAAAATGGTTGCTTTCTATTTCTCTCTACTGGGAAAGTTCAAACTGTTTACCCTGAACTGAGAATTTCTTTATAATAGCCAACTCCTAAACCATCTGTTTGGTGGGATTTAATAGAGTTTATTTAATAAAATGTTAAAAGAATAAGGAATAGCATTTGCTGTTCTTTATTCTTGCAGTACTCTGCTTTCTAACTCGCTGCAGATAAAAGTGTTTTGTCTGGTTTCAGGTTAAAAGAGCATTATTTTAAGTTTTCTGTCCACAGGCATCCCTAAGGCAGAAAAGAAGTTAATAGCTTCATGCCTGAACCAGTGTGGTTTTCCTGGGGTATTTTTGTGGGTTTTTTTTTTGTGTGTGTGTGTGGTGGTGGTGGCGGTGGTGTTTTGGGTTTTGTTGTTTGTTTTTTTTTTTGCAAGGCTGCTTTAGCTCATAGCTTTTAATTATTACAGAAAACAGTTGTATTTTATTCAACCAGTTGGTTGAGGGAAGATTATATTTTCAACATCTGTGATACAGTTTGCCTTTCCTTGTGCTACAGGAAAGGCAGAACAATGGCCAAGAATGCTGAAGGATTTTCATGCCCCCTAGTGGCCCCTCCTCTTCCTCTTCATCCTCCTCTTCCTCCTCATCCTCCTTCTCCCATGTTCAGTTGTTCCTAACCCCGAACAAACACGGGTCCCCTGCCTGTTCTTCTTTGGCGAGTGCTAACATTGCCTGACCAAATCACAGAAGGTGAATAGTGGAACTAAAAAAAAAAAAAAAGATGTTTGTCTTTCTGTCCTTGTAAACCTTGTTGCCGAGAGCCATGACCTCATTCAGGAGTGACTTGAAAAGCTGGCTAGCTGTAAAGCAGGAGAAGCCCTGGAAAGGACAGCTGAGAGGAAAGAGGCGTAAAGGGGAATTTCACTTTCCTTGGTCCCTGTCTACAGTCCCTAGGATGGAGGTTCCCAGGCAGTAAGCTGTGGAGGGTGGAGGAGATGGAGATGGTCTGGAAGTATTATTCGATCTGTAGTGAAAGTGGACTCTAAGCTCTTGTAGCATAATCCAATGGTACAGTTTTCTACTTTATGAAGGTGACTTTCTTCTTCCTTGCCTCCTCTAGCCTCACAGCAAACTATTAATCTTTTTCTTCCATATGTAGTGCATACTGTATTTTACCTCACTTTCTACTTCTTAATTTTGTTCTTACTTCAAGAACAGCATAAGAGCTGAAAATATGATTATTCCACTGGACTCCAGTGAATGCCTCTCTTATTCAGATAAAATACTCTGACTAGTAGCCTTGTTTTTCTTACCAGGAAGGTTTGAAGGGCATCTTGGTCAGGACTCAAGTAATTGTGATTTTTTTTCAGGGTGTTTTCTAAGCAGGCATTCTTTCCATGCGATACATGCTAATCTCTTTGGCACGTGAAAATATGAAGACCTTTCTTTTTGTCTGCTCAGTCATAACTGCATTTATCAAGCTGGTCTGTTCTGGTATTAATCTTTAATTGCCATTTTGGATTTTGGTATGGATTTTGATGGTTAATTTGAATGGAAGCTTTGCTGTGATGACGTGAAAAATTACCTTCTCTGAAGAGGTTTTTTTGCAGCTTCATCCTGATGGTTATAGTAGGAAATTCTGCAAGTCCTTGTCGAAGAACTGGTACCTTGTATGCTTGTGTGGGTTTTGAACTTAGCTGTTAAGACAGCTATTATGGAGGATTTGATTGTTCTTTGATTTGGAATTGAAATATTGCTACTGATCCTAAAGGGTGTAGGACTTGGCTACAGAGATAAATAAAAGCCTCTCTGTAAATCAACATGTGCTGAAATTTTCAACCAGGCCCTTAATGTGAATAAACTGAATCCACTGGTTCCTATGTAGCAATTGTCATGGCAGCTTATATCTGCTAGATATCTGTCCCTAAACACCATAATGCTGGTTGGCATTGGGCAGACTAGGGCTTGGGAACCACATGAATAAATGTACAGTAAAGCAGCTGAAGTTGACCAACGGTCATTTCAAGGTCCTGTTCCAAGAGGTAGTGAAGACTTACTGCATATCTTCTCTTTCCAGTCAGAAGCTTTGAATTAAGGCAGATTCTTTAACTTGCCAACCCCTGTAAAACTGTGTTTTAGAAATCAAGAAATGTCAATAAAGAGATGTTTGTTTGTTCTTTTTCTTCCTACCATTTCTTTGAGGGTTTTTTGGGGGTTGAATTTTTGTTTGTTTGGTTGGGTTTTTTTGTGTGTTTTATTTTCTTTTTTAAAGACATGCTGAAATTGTTGCCTACTCTTTTTTTACTTCTATTATGTCCAAAGTCTCTTCTTTTTACATCTGTATTAAATGGCACACATGTAGCTCAGTGTATGCAGTTCAGTATGTGTATGAACGTGGTCATACTGGGTCATTTAGCCCAGTCATTTTTTGGAGTTCCTGGTCGATACTGGATGTCTGAGAAAGACTATAAGAGCAGGGAAGGCAGATGATAATAATTTTGCTTCAAAATATTCACCAGCAATTTGTGACAAATACTTCTAGAGCTAAAGGTGTTACCTTGTATTTAATAACCTTTTGTTGATTTTTCTGTCCTGAGTTTATCTAGTTGATCTTGAATTAATTTAGACATTTAGAGATTGCAGTGCCTTGCTGCAAAGTGTTCCACGGTTCTACTACATGTTGTAGGAAGAAATACTTGTTTTTAACCTAACAGCAACTGATTTTATTTGAAGCCTCATAGTTGTTGTACTGGAAGAGAGGGGAACAATTGTTCCCTATTCAATATTGTTTGCAAACTGATGTAGAACAAAAAGGAGGAGAGAAATAAGAAGTCTCTTCTTTCTTTTTTTGTTTTGTTTTGTTTTGTTATTTTTCTGGAATGCTTTTGGCCCAAACAATGAAAAAATGTAGTTGGCAAATTGTATCTTGTCTAGAATGTTATGGATTTGGAACAGTAGAAAGTATGCAGTGCTCTATGATCCTATACAGACTCTTAAAACTCAGCATTATGGTTGTTTAACTGGGAGTGAGAAGAGGATATTAAGAGCAAATGGTGTAAAATACCACATCATAGAAATTCAGTATTACAATGACTTAAACAGTGGCTTAATTAAAAGTGAAATTCATATAAATTGATTGAGTTCTGATTTTTTTTTTTTGACCAGAATTATATTAGGGTTTCTATTTGCGTATAATTGGGTTGGGCTGGAATTCGGGCAAGATTAACCAAAGAGGAAAAAAGCCAGCTAGAATAAATATATTGAATACTCCTGTCTACTTCATCTGTGTGTTTGATTGCTCCACATTAGGATCACTTAACATTTTTTAATTTCCTATTCTTTGTAGGATGGAATGAATATGTGCATGTTTATGCAAAACACCTTAACCAGACTTACGAGGTAATATATTTTCTTTACCTTTCTTTATGAAGTAATTATAAGGTTTGGAATATGTTTTGGCTAACTCTTTAACAAGATGTTTAAAGTTAAATACATAGTTTTAAGTATGTAGTTTTGAATCCCAGACCTTGTATTTGCATATGTTAATCAAGTAGATATTTATGGATTTAAGTTAGACCTTGACATTTAGACTTTCTAAAGATTGAAACAGGAAAAAAACCAAGCCCTATTGGCTTATAGGTGGAGGGCCAGGAGATAACCTCAAGTTAAGGAAGTCTAGGCCTTCAAGGTTTCTCAAGCTGACTTCTGTAACTCAGTGGAAATCAGTAGCTCTCTTAAAACAAGCAGAGCCAGCTTATGCAGCCTACACAGGTAACATTTATTTAATATATTTATTTAATCTTCCTACTTCATAACAGAAATGTATTCAGTTCTACCATCTGGTATTTCTGAAAAACATTTTTTCCTTTCTTTTAGATCTGGCTTTCTTAAGAAATCACATTTCTCTTAAATCTATGTGTGGTAGAGCCTGTCTTTTTTCTGCTCAGGGCTCTTTGAAGATATATACTCTTTGTTTTCAAATAATCTATATGAGAAGATGTTAGAGTTAACATTATTTTGTAAAACTGCCCAGGAGATTGGAGACTTAGTAGTAGTAGTAGTGGTGGTAGTACTGTAAGGGATTCTCAGGAATGGAATTACAATCCATTTGTGTGGGTTAGTCTCTGTATAATCAAAAGTGATGGGGCAAAGCAAAGAGGAAGATGTATAAAGATTAAGCCCTCACCTCAGGTGTCTTGACTTAGAGTATGTTGAAGCTAAAGTTTAGGAGGAGCACTGCATTGCTGTCTGGAGACATCTATTGTAGATGGGTTCTGTCTCCCTCTGGGATCCTGAAGGAGATGCCTCAAATGGATCAGAGTGCGGATGCTGGGGAGCCATAAGAAATTGTTGGCACTTCTGTTAAACTAGAAGTAAAACCAAACATGTGGTCATGACTGGGAAGCTGACTTCTGATTGTGGTTTCAGAACTGCTCAGTGAGTTAAATGTCTCTTTGTAGTAAAAGATAAAACAGTTGTATCAGCATGCAAAGTCTGGGACTAACCAATTTTCTTTATTTCTTAGGGAGCTGGGCTTATCCTAGGTCAGTCACTGTTCATTCGTATTCATTTCACAATGACAGTGGGGAAAGAGCTTCTCCCTACATACTCTTCCTTCCCTCTGTCCTTTGTATTACCTTGAACGTGATTAAATGCAGTACCATCAAAGGTAATAAAGGTAATAAAGGTTGCTATCCTTAAAGGATGGTTTTGCCCTCAAAAAAAAAGTTTTGTTGAATAAGCTGCTTGAAGGTACCATGCTGTATTTCATTATTTTTAGATGACCCAGCCATGCAATTCTTTGTGGTCCTTTCTACTGCTTTCTGTAGTGTACTGGATTAGTGTAGGGTCTTGTGTCACTGTCCTGTCTCTCCTTCTTGCAGATAGTCTTTTTAGGTATAGTCTGTAGCATGTATTTTTCATAACATAGCACATGATCTTTACTTGGATTCCATTTGATATATCTGCCTTGCTGTTTCATGTTGGGATTCCATATTAATTATGGAATAATCATTTTAGCCTTAGTTGAACTGATATTGTGCTACTTATCCACAAAGATGTAGTTATTTCAATGAGTTGGAACAGTATATTCTTCTGGACTTTTACTATAGATATGGTTTACTTGAATCCAAATTGTAATTTCTGGAAGACTAAAAGGATCCCTTTCGGTTTCAAAACTCTTGTGTAGGTTGCCTTTGATCAGTGTTGCACTAGTCCAAGGAAGAGCTGTCGGAGGAGGAGCAGAACTTACCACAGCATGTGATTTCAGGTAAGATCAACAATTTGAGTAGCTGTCATGTTGGGTCAGTGACTTAATGGCCTATGAAATGCAGGAAGCTTGAGGTACTACTTTATCAGCACTAAGGTCCCTGAATTCTGAGGCATTAGGAGCTGGGTTTTGTCAGCAGACTTCACAGGAAAAAAATGTTTGGGTTTCCTGATAGAACAGAGGAAGAGTTATTTATTGTCAGGTTTTACAGTTTCAGTCACTAAAAGAGCAGTGAGGAGCTTTAGTAACCAGCTGTGTTATACACCAAGTGGGTCCAACTTTTCAACCCTGGATGAGAGGCAGGAGGACGGCAGATTTGTATATCTCCTTGTATCTGTTCATGTGGCTGTCATAAGAAAAATAAATAAAACTTTCCATTAGTCTGGTATTTTGTGTTCTTGGTTTATTATTTGTAATATAACTTTGTGCCGTACAGTTTTCAAAACAAGAGTTTGAGATGCAGAGGAAAGTAAATGAGATTCTGTCCTTGTGTGTTTTTTTTTTTTCTTTCATGCAGGTGCAGGCATTTGCCAGCATGAAACAACTAGTGAAAAACAGAGGGCTTTAATTAAAGAGACTGAATGCAGAACAGGAACTGGGAGAAACTAAAATAATAAAATGTCACTTTATTTAAACAGTTGCTAATGTGCAAACAGCCTGCAGATGTAACAGTATGAGGATTGTGCACAGCCTCTCTGAAAATGTGGAGCTTTTAGTGATGTTTTAATCTAAGAGAAGGAAATGTGCTCTTTAAGAGGGCCTGGGTGCCTGAAGTGGGAAAGAAACTATCCAAAACAATCTGAAAGTACTTCCATTCAAAAGTAATACTAAGCAAGCTAGAGCATTACAGTGCTGTTCCACGTACCAGGAACAGGCTTTGGGTAGAGGAGATGGTATCTGCATTGTCTGAGCCACTCAGAAGCAATCTTCCTTTGCTTTGAAACTAAACGTGGCAGGATCTTTCTTCATACCTACACAGCAGCCAGTGAACTGGAACCCCAGCTCTGAGTGCGGCCTCTGAGTACAGGCTGTATTAGAAATGCCCAATAAACATGCAGAGAGGTACCGTGTTTGATGGCTGCAGCGCTGGCAGGAAAATGCACCTGGGAAACCTTTCTGTAGCTGTGAGCCCAGTGACACAAAGTGAATCCTGTTATCCCTAAATAAGAGTTTAGGAAATGTGGACATAATTAAATGGAAATCTTCTGGCTTTCTAAAATATGTAGTCTGTACTTTTACTCCAGCTATGTTGTTTGACATACTATGTAATTATAGTCATTGTCAAGTAGCTCTTATTTGCATGAATTGAGCAGCTGCAATTCCTCTGATGTGCTACCATAATTTTCATAATAACTACAGCTGTTGATTCTTCTTCCTTCTTTCTAACTCACCCATCCAGTGCAACTAAATACTAGCTATTTAGGAGCAACAAATGGTACTTAATTAATAACAAGAAGTTAGAGAAACATACTCTGTGCTGCTATTGCTCCCGAATTGGAGAATTTTAATACTGGGGGACAAAATCTGGGTTTTGTTGAGGATTATAAGTAGGTATTAGTGGAACAAGTATTCTGTCTTGAGTCACTAGATGCCAAAAGAGGAACATAAGAACAGAAGTTAGGTTTGCTTTCTTCCTTAAATAAACTGTCTGGACTTTTTTTACATTTTTTTAATTTATTTTTTTAAAGAACAGAATGAATGATTTGTGGCTGCTTTTAATTCTGAATTTTCAGATCCACTTCTATTTTTCACAGTTAACATGTGAGCTATTAAAGTGCTTGGTATTGGCCTGAAATATTTTCTTATTTTTATCTCTGCCAGTTTGTACTGCTTTAACTACACTGATATTGTTGAAGTGATTCACTTGAACCAAAATGGCTTACGCACCTTCTCTGAGATGTGCATCATGCTGCCAGAGCACATCTCTACTGAAGCAGAGGTGTGGACAAATCCAATTTTAAAATAGCTGAGATGGTTTAAGATATCAGCAATATCTTAAACCATCTTCCAGTGGCAGTTCTTGTGCTAATGTCTCTTACTCTGTTTTAAGCCAGCTCATTTAAAACTGGATTAGGGAGGCTTGCATGAACCTTAGCACATTTATTGCTGGCATAAGGCAGTGATGAAAAGTGAAAGCATCTTGGGTCACTCCACCTTTGATCCAGATAAAAAGGTCTTCTCAAAACATCATCTTCAATCTTAGCTGCTTTATGAGTTGTTGCAGTATGACTCTCCATAAGAAGCAACATCTTATAAAGATACTAAAACATGTGATTGGAGAAAAAAAACAACAAACAAAACCATGATCCAAACAAGTAATTAAAGGTGATTAAAATCCATTCAGACTTTTTCAGATATGAAAATTGGGAAGATAAGCCTTCTGGCACAGTAATTATTTATCTCATTTATTTCTGTAAAACTGAGTAACGTAAAACCATGAAGGTATAAAACTTGTTTGGACAGCTGAACTTTTTAGTACAGTCTCAAGAAACAGACTTTTTCTGATGTGCCACAGTTGAGTATTCTCTCTGAGCCTGTGAAGATGGCTCATGGGTTCTGCTGCCGAATGTCAGTGTATGTTGTTCTGCATGACACTGCAGCCATTTCAGTGAAGTGCACAAATGACCGTGATGCTGGATTCAGTGATGCACTTTTACAAAGAATTGAAATGAAGCATCTGTTCCGAGTTCCCCATGTGCAGAAACTTGAAGTGTATCTTGTACTTGCACAGTGCATGAATCTAAGGAGAACTGATTTGGCAGATTTGGTTAAGGAATTGTAGTGGGTTGTTGGGCAATAAGCTAACAGTTAGATATGGGGCAGAGACAGCTTGGTAATGAAACTATTTGTGCAATTATCATGAACGTAGCAGTCTCTGAGAAAATTCACCTTTGAGAAATCTCATTGGGTTGATGTCTGTGTCGGTCTTTTAGATATATCTACAACTTTGAAAATTTGGTCCTACATCACTTGACAAATGGACTTCCATTGTACCTAGGTGCTTCTGAAAGATACAGTATCTCCCTGCCTACCCTTCTTCCTCTCTAATGCTACTGCAGTCAAAATAGAGGTGTGCCTTTGCTATGTGAATCCCATTTAAAAGGTGGTGTCTTCAGGCAGAGGATGGGGGTGCAAAGATGGGAAGCTACCTACTTCTCTGACCTCAATGTGGGCTCATGGGTAGAGGCAGCAGTATTCTTTTTTAGAAAATTAATAAATAATCTATAATTTCTTCATCTGTAGTTGATGTTGCACAGTTAAATCACAAAGAGCCAGTTTCATTACTCTTATTAGTGTTGTGCAGTATCCTACTTTTTAAATCAATGGTGCTTTTTACAGAGGTATTTGCTTTCTGGACAGATTTCTGCCCTGTATCTTTTGGAATGGCAGAATCGGGCTTTTAACAAGGGAAGAAACTTATGCTAATAATACTGCATTGATACAAAATTGGCCTTCCTGCTTTTTAATCAAATGTTTTCTATATTTTTGTGAAATATGTAGGCATGCTTAGTATTAAATTTTGAAATATTAGACACATTCCATTAAACAGAACATTAGAGATATAATGAAAATAAGAGATACAATGAAATGCACTGTATCAAACAGCTTTTTGTGTGTGTATTCTTGTGATAACTTGTGTTTGTTTGCTTTTACAGGCATGCATTTAGTGCATTCAATGTAATTTATATGCAATGAAAGGAGCAGAAGATAAAACCGCTACATAGATGTAGGCCCACTATGACTTTTCAGTTGTTGCTCCTTTAAAAATGAAGAGGAGGGAAGCTGTAAAGACATTAGTATTCCACAGCAAGCTTTTCCAATAATAGGTTTCAGAATGTCAGACCACAGCACACTGGCTTCTTTGGAAAGATTTCACTGTATGCAAGGATCTTGGCTTTTAGTTATCAGGAGGAGCTTTTAGGTAAACAAGATGCTGCTGTTTGAAATAAGGGTGCCTCAGTACATAGTAGCTCTTTTCACTGGACAGAGCATGATGTGATTGTAGTGGGATATGGGGCTCACATATTCATGAGTTCTTGCAAAGTCCTGGCTGACAAAGCACTTTTCATTAAATGTGGCTCTGTAATGTTGCTGCTCATCATGAGGAGCAGAATTTGTAGCCAGATCTGAGAGTGGGTTCTCACAGCTGCAGGTGCTTATGATCTATATGCCATAGATCACTTTTTAAACTATGTAATATTTTCCTCTCTAATAGATATGTGTTTGTGTGTGTGTGTGTGTGTGTACGTGTACAATATATATTTATATACACACACACATATATATGTAAAACCTCCTTCAAAGCAGTTGGCAGTTTTAGGATTTCATTGCAGTCATGCATCACTTCACATTTTTAGAGCCCTGGGAGGTTTGTTAGTACAATTTTCTGATGAAATTTCAGAGGAATGGATTATGGTTTTAGAAGTTTCACATTGCCTGCCTTTAAGAAGGCTGCTCTTATATTTGCCTGACATCTGCTTAAGTAATCGCAGCGCTGCTAGAAATGGATTTGAGAGCTTGTATTTTTGGGCTTGTGTTTATGGACTGGTATTGGGTTTTTTCTTTATTACCAGTTTTCTTTTGGGTTTGAATGTCATATGTTTACAATCTTCCAGGAAGAGGATTTTTTTTTACATAGTCTACAGTTCAAATTTAACACTGTTTGATTTTACTGGAAATGTAAATAACCGCAATGAAGTATGAATTGGAGTTGAAGTTTGCTTTCGGAGGTTGCCTTTTTGTAGGGATTTACTTAATTCCAAGTTGATTCCTTTTCTTTGGGAGGCAAAACCATCTTATCCTGGGTGAATGAGATTTTTGTTATCAGCACATGTCTACATTTTAGACCACTTCTACCATGCTATCTTATATCCTTTCTGTTGAACAATCCTGTCTGCAGCTGATTTGCTGCTGCACAGTAATAATAATCAGAGAAAGTCCAAATAGTGGAAAATTTAAATAAGACAAATTTTAGGGAATGCAGAGCTGGACCCATGCTGATTCTTGTTGTGACACCAGGCTGTCAGTACACTGCAGGGAAGCATTTGAGGTTCAAGGAGAATTTGTTTCAGAAGACTAGAAATGCACTGAAATTGTCCATTATACTTGTATCTGTGAAGTGACTCATCCCCAGTTTAGATAAATTGCCTGCAGGTGTTTGAGTTTGACTCTCCACTGCTGATCTTTCCTACCAAAATAATCTTTTTTTTTTTTTTTTTTTTGGTAAATACATATTCTGATAACAGCACATGTTGGCTAATATGAATTCTGAGAAGCACTTACATATTTCAGTCTACTGATTCTGAGGTGGGATTATGTTGAGCTGTGGCTTCATGAGAAGGACTGACTGCCTGAACAGCTCACCTTGATGTGGAGAAGGATGTCTCTGCTGCCTGTTCGCAGCTCACTGATTACCTCTGGTTTGCCAAGCACCAATGAAGGTGCCTGTATGAGTCAATTATCTTGTGAAAAGGCAACAGAAAGGGTAGATATTTCCTGTTCTTATGGTGAGTTAAAGTTGTTAGTAAAAGGATATAGTAATGGCTGGAACCAAGGTAGAGGAGGAACTCAGCTTCTTGGAGAGAGTGACAAAGAACAGGAGGGGATGGGAATACAATCTTGTCCTTTTGGCTCTAGGAAGCTGTTAGATAGCCTCAGTTTCCCCTGAAGCCACAGCTTTAAACTGCATTGGATCAGCTTCCAGAGAATGTTTACCAGAGTTCCTGTTATGTTTCTCATTTTTCAGTCCTGTTGAAGAACTACAAAAAGATGAACTCTTCCTCTCTTTAACACTCCAGGTAGCAATATAATTAACATTGCAGGTATTTGAAGGGTAATCATCCATGTCAGTTACTGTTCATTGAAATGACCAAATGTTCCCCAAATGACTCAATTTCCCAGGATTTTTTGCAAGTGTAAGCAGGCATTGCTGTGTGGATCTCAGCCTACTTCGATTGTAAACATTGCCTTCACAATTGCAACTTCCAAGTCTTCCTCTTTGCCCTGTTTCTCATTCCCCCTCTAATCTAAAGCAGCCCAATACCCTAGTGAAGATTTGGAGGCCTTCTGGCTGGACCTCTGTGTTCCTGTTTCTTCCAGACGTACCCAAAACTGTGTGAAACAAGACAGCAGATTGTTCCAGCCTGTAAACCCCAGTGGCTTCAGCTTCCTACTTCTTCCTGGGTTCTGTAGTTAGTAAGAAGTTAATTGCTACTGCTGTAACTCGGCCAGTCACAGTAAAAGTAAATCAAATTACAGATTCTTATGTAAAGTAAATTACTATTATGCTTAAACTGTTGTATGTTTAAGCACTTCTAGTGTATCCATGTATTTAAAATGTAAAGAGATGAAGCAGCTAAGTTACTGTTTTAATGTAGAATTTCAATGCAAATGCATTTTTTTGAGGCATGTCATTGTGAGCCTTCCTCCCCTCTGGCCTCCCTCCCCCCCAAAAAAAAAAGAGCTCTGAAATCATACATCTATCTGGAAAACTTAAAACTTAGGTACGAGCCACTGTGTTAATTTAAAACAAAACAAAACCTCACACACACACACAAAGCCAAAAAACAAACCCACAGTACTTTTTGCTTGAGACTATTAACCTGGTATGCTGACTAAATGGCAACATCTTACTATAATTTCATCACCGGTGATTTCAAATAAGTGTATGATCTTTCATGGCTTTAGTCAGAAATTGTTGTGTAGCATGTGCAAATGTAGCATCAGTAGCATGGCACGCAGAGACAGCTGAATTTCAAAGCATGTCTTGCGAAGGGTTGTTAGTGTGATGTTACAACGTGTTTTAAATCCTTTAATGCTGTGGGTTGCAGAAATGCGATATATCAAATCCATCATGAAGTATTAGAGCAACTCAAACCTTGCATCTCTTAGGGGTGATGTCAAGAAATGCTGTTCCTTTCCAGTCGGCTGAGTTCAGGCAAATGAGGTGATCTTTGCCTTTTTGACATTTTAGATACCAAGCTCTGAGGCAGAGTGTTGGGAAACTCCCCCTCCCCTTTCTGTATCAGCAGCAGAGATGTGCAAAGAATCTGACTGACGTGTTCCTGCTCTAAGAGACTTTTGAATTTGGTCCAGAACACTTCTGTTTTCTTGGTCTTAATAAATCATGTATGATGGAAATAAAGGTTTGGGAAACTGAGGTTTTAAACACAGGGGTATATGCTGCATGATTGTGTGCACATAATTTAAAAAAATACAGTTTTTTCAATTTGAAAACAAGCTCCAGTGTGCTTTTTTGATTTCTAGATGAATACTGGCATTTGGGTATGACCAACAATTGCAATTATCAAACACCTTTACCTATAAGTGGTCTTTTTTCACCAAATAATCTGGTAAAATATAATTGGATCTTTTTTAATGGAAATTTTTGCCATAGTCTAAAAGACCTATCTGTTGTTGAAAATGTTTGCTTGAATGAAATCCAAATAGCTGCAGTTCCTTTTTTGGAAGGAACGGCTCATGTAACATTTTAGATTTCCAGCATGAGTAATTTTTATGTGAGCATTATTTTGGCGATCACTCACTTGTGTATTGAGACTTTGGCAGCCTGTAAAGAACAGCTAAAACCTGCTTCATGGGTGAGACCCGAGTGCTGTGTCAAGATGAGAACCACTCTGAAAATAATTGTATGGTAATGGCGGTTGCAGTATGCCTGTGACTGGGACCCATTGACACCAGGGTAATACAAATGGAGTCACAGCTGGGAGTTAGAAAAGGAGGAGAGTGTTGGTAAGACATTGGTCATTGGCAGGGGAAGAGGAATGGGGTGGTACCCCGTGGATTGCCATCATACAGCTGTGGGGAGAAAGGAGGATCCAGGTGTTGCATTTTGAACAATGGGGCTTCAGTCCCACTTTATGGCTCCGGTGATTCATGCTGTTTTCAGAGTTAATACTGCACACTTCAGGGGAATTACAGCTCCTTGGTGTAACTATCTGGTTTATTCTCTCAGTTCTGTGTGCTCTTAAATTCTGACATGAGCCTTGCGTGCGTTCATAAGCCTTTGTGAACCTCACTGCTCCTTCCCCATGTGTGTACAGTGGGTGTTGTCGGACAGATCCGAGGCAGCACCTGTGGACTGAGGACTCTATTGTTAACTGTATAATTGTAAAATGTCTGTCTCTCTCACTTGGGAAAGGTCTTTTAATTTACTTTTTTTCTGCTGTTTTCTGAGTCTCCTCATTTCTCCTCCCCCTCTACTCTGCCCTGGTGAGACTGCATCTGGAATATTGTGTCCAGTTCTGGGCCCCTCAGTTCAAGAAGGACAGGGAACTGCTGGAGAGAGTCCAGCGTAGGGCTACAAAGATGATTAAGGGAGTGGAGCATCTCCCTTATGAGGAGCGGCTGAGGGAGCTGGGTCTCTTTAGTTTGCAGAAGAGGAGACTGAGGGGAGACCTCATTAATGTTTATAAATATTTAAAGGGTGAGTGTCACGAGGATGGAGCCAGGCTCTTCTCGGTGACAAACAATGATAAGACAAGGGGTAACGGACACAAGCTGGAACACAGGAGGTTCCACTTAAATTGGAGAAGAAACTTCTTCTCAGTGAGGGTGACAGAGCACTGGAACAGGCTGCCCAGAGAGGTTGTGGGGTCTCCTTCTCTGGAGACATTCAAAACCCACCTGGACGCCTTCCTGTGTAACCTCATCTAGGTGTTCCTGCTCCGGCAGGGGGATTGGACTAGATGATCTTTTGAGGTCCCTTCTAATCCCTAACGTTCTGTGATTCTGTGATTGAATGCTCAGGTATGAGAGTGGGGACAAGGGAATGGTTTGTGACTCACACAGCTTTTATTTCGCATGGCAGCTTGCAAAGGAGCCACATGATGCATGTGTGGAGCATGCACTGCCTTGTGTGACAGCGGTGGGGGGGCTACACAAGCCCCTGGCTGGCCCTCTCCCCATCTCCATAGCCCCCCTGTGCGGTGCTGCCCACCTACCAGCATCTGCAGCCTGCCACGGGGAGGTTGTACCCCAGGCTGTGAGAAACTCTGGTGAGCATAGCATGTGGACCTCAGGAACCATCAGCCTGGGAAATGGGGCAGATTCACTTAGTGATTTGGCCAAATAATTTTATTTCCTGTCAGATTATTGAAAAATTACTGAAGAAAAGAAAAAAAAAAGGCTTGTCTTACTTCCTTTAATACTGCTTGTGAAGCGTTAATTCGTCATCCTTTTTTGGGCCTCTATTTCTTGCCCTGTGATCTGTCATCTAATTCAATTTTTCATTCCACAGAAAAAGCTTTTCTGTAGTTTCCAATATTCAGCTTCATTTATCCCGTTTGGAAGAAATGTAGCTTTTTATAGCATGATTTTTCTCTCTCTGGCTTCTGTGAAGCTATGGGCAAGAAAATGTCGGCCTGAGGTAAAGAATTAGACCTTAATCCAGGTCTGCTGGGTGGATCTCCATCTGTAGCTAATTTGTGGGAGATTCTGGTGTAGAGTGAGATTGGAAGCCAGTGTGACAGTGAGTATCACCTGCAGGAGACTTTTGAGGGGCCCTACCTACCTTGTCTTGTTTGAGGGTGCCCTGCTCCCCCTGCAGGGTATTAGCAACAGCTTCTTTCCCTGTGTTTCTTTCCTTCCATAACCCCTCTCTCAGATTAACAGTTTTTCTGGGCCTCTTTTAGCCACTCTTTTTTGATCAAGGAAATGCTTAATAAATCAACCTTTTTTCACTTCTCTGGTCGCTCTCACGCAGTCGTGTCTGGACCAGTTTTAGTCTGGGTGTTGCTGGATCACAGAGTGTGCTCTGCTGCTTTACCATACTCCTCTTTGCTGCTGATGGACCTTTTCATGACGGTGCCAACTTTGCTGTTGACGATGCTGTTTTGGGGGCATGCAGATTTCTGTATCTGCTTATTGCACTTTAACTCCTGTTATCCAAAGGATCTTTTTCTAGTAACAATATTTTTTGTGCTTCTTCTATGGAGTGGCTTCCCTTGAAACTGGTAATCTTGCAACTGTTTTAAGTTGACTCTGTTCCTTTTGGAGGCTCATCTTCCATTGAATGTCGCAATGTTTGAGCAATAAATGGTTGAGTTATCCACGCCTTAAGTTTCTGTTTATTCTTAGAGACTATATTCCTCCTAAAATGGCTCATGTAAGTTTTGCAGTTTCTTCTCTGATGTCTCTGTGTTCCCTCTCTGCCGCCAGTTCTGTTCTTGTTACTCCATCTTCCCTTTTTTGTTTTGATCTAGGACTCTACTTTTCAGAATTTTAGCATCAACCAAATGTTTTATGTCTTTAGATGAAAAGATGACTTTGTCATTCTTTCTTCCGCATTTCATATGACTCTGATGTGAGAAAGCGTGATAGAGTCACATTATAAATGGCTATTTTAAGGTTTCCTTTGAAGAGTTCATCTTGCATTGTTTAGGTCCACCTGCTCCCCTCTGGGAAGTGGCCTGGGGTTTCCCAGCCAACCCAGACCACCATTAACTCTTGCTTAGGAAAATACATCTGTAATTAGGGTCTATTTTAAAATTGGATTTTGACCCTGATTCTTTGGGCTCCATAAAATGCATTGGAAAGTCTGACTGGAGGGCAGCAAAGAAAGGTGGTAAAGGCAACATGTGCTCAGGAGATGTGAGATATTTTCTCCTGGGCTACTTTATGTAAACCTTGATTCTTAGCTTTTGTTGCAAGTGAGGGGAAAATGGATGCACTAAGAGGGTTACAAAATAATTCAGTAACTATAAATAAAATTCTATATAATCTGTAAGGCAATTTGAAAAGA
Organism: Mesitornis unicolor; assembly: GCF_000695765.1. Lineage (NCBI taxonomy): Eukaryota > Metazoa > Chordata > Aves > Mesitornithiformes > Mesitornithidae > Mesitornis > Mesitornis unicolor. The sequence goes on from NW_010174881.1 coordinate 16,980, forward strand.
GCTGTGAGAAAAGTGAGCTTTCATGTTGGTGAGATTTCTTAGGTTGGCATCAAGCCTACTCCTTTGACACAGAGTTTTAGAGCGTGCCTAGAACATTCTGTACTTGGGAGGCTCAGTAGGATTTTTTTATTTTGGTTGTTGGACATGATTTTAACTTATTTAAACCTCAAGTAAAGAAGGTTTATTGTTCTGTTTTAATCGCTGATTTGAGAGGGTTGACTTTCTGATGGGCTTATTAAAATAGTAGCTGGACCTACTTCTTTTCGTCGCATTCCTGTAGTAGAGGTTACAGATTAAACCTGATAAATGGTAGAGATCATTAATGTGCACAATTTTATCTTACCCTGTTGACATTTGGGGCTGCAGAGCCACTTTGTGCAATTGTATCTAAGATATGCACAAGGGACATAGTTTCCCCAGACTCTTTTAAATAATTTCATCTTCATTTTTATATTCCTTAGTGGTTACCATTTAGGCATCTGTCAAGTGAAAATTTGTGACTAAAGGATTTTCAGAGAGAGGAAAGATTTAGAGGGTTGTTTTTATGATGCCAGCCTGCACAGACTATTACCAAAAGCATGTAGGACAAATCCTTAGTTCTGTAGGCTTTGCGGTATTTTCACTTCGAAAGTCTCACTTTGTGTAGCCAGAGCTCTGAAGCAGCAATGGCTGTGATGTCTCATGGTCTTACTCATCATTCCTGCATAGGGCAGAAACATGAGAAGCTTTCCATGAGAGAGAAGATATGGGAGCGGAGCAGCGGGAATTAATACTGGCAAGCTGTGCTAGGAAAGCGCAGACCAGTCATGGCTGGCCAATATTCACTGCATTATTATAGTTCAAATATCTGCTAAGTATAATTAGCAAGGAGTTCTTTATTAAATGTATGATTGAGTCTTTTGATCCTTTAAAGCCTATCCAATTAATCAAGTCAGGTTGAAGGATAAGTCAAATTATGACTAACTTTTCTCAGTATGAATCCACTTGTTAATAGTTTCAGAGAATTAGGATGGGTTTTTTGGTGATAGAGAGTCTAGTAAGATAGCTGCATTTCAGAAAAATCTTCATGTGTTTTGTCTAGATAATCCCTTCACAGAGTACCTAGATAATTATTTGATGGTGCAGTGATAAAGAGACTGACGAGGCACTGCACTCAATAGGCAGAGACGGATTAGTTAGTCCCAGCTTGCTTTTTGGAGGAGACTGTCTTATACTTGAGGGTCTAATTCTAACAGCATCTCTCACGAAAATTGAAGTAAGGACTGGAAACTGCTCATCAGCAGCATTGCTGACTAGCTAAATTATTTTAGGATAGTATTGCATATTTTTTCTGCAGAATATTCTTCCCACAGTACCTTGCTGCTTCAAAATTCATTTTTATTGCAAAAATGACTAGTTAATGCAGTTGTTGTTTTAAGTTGAGTTTCTGTAATAACCATGGAAGGCTTGTGTGTTGGAATATTGAACAAGGCTAGAACTATTTTTTTAATTAAAAATAAAACCCTGTACACTCTGCAATTAAATACTGATGAAAGTATTTCTAGCCTTTCCAGTAAGATTTATGGTCCTAAGAATATTTTGAGAGACTAAATACTTATACAAGACAAATTGTCACTATTAGAACACAATGTTGTCATGTAATTAACTATCAGTATGTAGGTTTCCAGGTTAGGTCTCTGCAGGCATGAACTGCAGGCTTAACTTCAGTCAGTATTCTTAATTTCAGGCTTTCTGTGGCTTTGTGAAGATGTCAAGATGTTGGTTCGTATTCAGGTCTTGTTTTCAAGGCTATACTCAGAAATTACCTTTGTTAAAAGATTCTGGAGCAGGTAGGCATGAGTTTTGCAGCAAGTTGCCAAGAAGTATTCATATATGAGAGCTCAAGAATTTGTATCTTAATGCTAAAGAAGTTCTTTAGTTTCTTATAGGTGGATTAACATATTTTCCTGTGTCATGGAGAGTATAACTTCTAGATATATTAATGGGAAGGTACGTGATCTCTGGTGTATCTTTCTGACTCTTAAGATTTGGAATGCAGATATCAGAGGTGGATTGAGCACTAGGTACATGTTTAAACTTGCAGGGCCACCTGCCATGCTAAGTAAATGGGGAGAAGGCAGCTAGCCTGGAGGTTTCCAAACCGCACTATGTGTTACATTCAAGATAGCATGTAGTTGCAGCAGTGCTTGACTCCCTGTGCGATGGTCCTTGCCCAAACTTCAGGCTAACAGCACTTGAAATCCCATTTAATTGCTTCTTAAGGTCTGGCTTGCAGGGCTGCCCTTTGCCAGGGCAGGAGCCCTTGGCATACCTGTCCAAGCCAAGGAAATGAAGCTCCAGAATTGTCTGTCTGCATTTGCAGCAAAGGGGCTGGAGGAATCAGAGGAGACCACCAGGATCTGGGGTTTTGGGCAGGGCAGATGCTGCCAGCATATGCTGCAGCTGCTGATCATAGGTTTGCTTAGCCCGTTTGTGGCTGTAGGAAGACCTTTGTCCTGTTGTTGGCTGAAGACCCTTTCATACACTTGCATCTCCTCAGGCTCAGATGGACCTTGATTTTCGTGTGCCATGATGGATAGTACAGGAGGTCACAGCTATTCGGATCCTATTGTTGTACTGAACTCTAGATGCCTGTGGCAATGCTTTTGCCTTCAGTGAAAGACTCAAGGTGACTTCTCTCTTTTATAGAAATACTTTCATATCCAGCTATCCACTTCTACCTCATCTGAAGATTTATTGTGTTTTAGCTGTCCACTTTAAAGCTTTTTTTTTCCTTTGCAAAGCAGAGATATGTAGTATGCTGCCTAGAAGATATTACATGATTTATGTGGTGTATGGGACCAATCTGAAATAAAGGATTTCTGTTTAATCACAAATCATGGCTTCTGTTCTACAGATAAAGGAACAGGTAGTATAGTTCTTACTCTGATGCTATAAATTCAACAATCACAACTCTCCTTTCATTTTAACTTACTGTAACACCCTAGCTGACTAAAAACATCTCATCTGCTGCATGTGTTCAGCAGCACTTTCTGTGTAAGAGCAGCACTTTTATTTTTGATGCATACATCAAGAGGAGAAGGGAGATCAGATCACAGATATTAGCTGTGTAATGCCCTATGTGCTGCCTGAGTCACAGTCACTTGCTGCAAGAACCCACCACCAATCCCACCTTGGGATGCTGAAGAAGTATAAGGAAGATGGAGTAAGACTATGGGGTGCAGGTGAAGTGATGGGACAGGGACTGTATTTTGAGTGTTGAGAAGTTGCAGTGGGAGAACAGGGTATAAGTGGTCAATGGACTCTGGCTTTCTTGCTCACGTAAGGTGCAGCATGTGTTTGAGAGCTGCTGCCACAGTGGCTGGTCCTGGTAGGACTTGCCAAGCAAAGTTACAAAATCCTAAACCAGTTTAAACCACCTGAGCTGTCATTTGCAAGCAAGGTCATAGAATTTTCATGCTTACCTGGCAAAACAAGTTCTATTTGCATGATAAACACTATCCACAGATAATGTCATACCTGACCTCTAACATACTCTCGAATTTGCACTCCCCAGCAATGTGTATTTTAAAAGCTGTTCTGCCCACATGTCAGCATAGCATGGCTGTTAATTTAACAAGAGGTAATTAAGCTACTGCCATATTGATGAGTGTATTAGAAAAAAACAGACATGTTGGGGAAAGTGTATGACTGGATTGTACCTCAACTTTGCTCTTCTGTTGTTTGCTGGATAAAACAAATGTTTGGCCCTTGATAGTCGCCTTTCTGTTACCATTTTCCTGGTGTTTTTCTTTTTTCTTCAATGTCTCTCTTTTCCTGTGCATGTGTGGTTTGGATGGTTGGTTGCAAGCCTTTGGTATCAACGCTGTATTCTTACTGTCTTCACCGAGTATCGACTATTGGCCAAAATGCACATGTGGCTGACCATGACCATTACTTTTCATGTGTCTGGATGTCTTGCATCTGTGTTTTGCAAAGATGTCTAGCTGTATTTGAAATTTTCTTATATTTTCTATTTCTCTTGCTCTACAGCATGTTAAAATTATGGATGTAACTTAATTGTATCCCAGAGCCTTTGATTCTGTGTTTCGGAGAATTTTCCACATTGTGTTGGTTCAATCACCTCATAGATAGTGTTACTAAAATTTATAGAAGTTAGCAGATTTGGTGAGGGAACTTCCTGTGGCCCAAGGCATAAGCTTTGCTTATTATTTATGTTGATCAGCAGTTTGAGAGCAGTAGGCCGAAGCATTTGTGAAGGAGATAAATGTCATCTCCTGCAGCTCTGGCTGCCCTCTCTGTATGTATCACTGTGTAGCCATAGCTGAGAACCAGGTGCTGCAGCCCTGCATGATGCCAGCTGCCTCCTTCCATGGTATGTTAGCCTCACGCCAACGAGAAGGAGGAGATTGGAAGTCAGGAGATGTGTCCTTACGTGACACTGGGATTCAAACAGGGATGGGAACAAAATCCAGATTGCTGACAACACATTTAATGTTTTAGGCATCCTTTTTTACCATCATGGGTTTCAGAAACATAGTGGTAGGAGCTTTAAAAATGTATAAAATAGAGGATGGTAATTGTCCCTCCCTAGTAAACTTCATTCATGCCTTTGCCTTGTCAGAATGCTGGATATAATTCATACCTTGCTGTCCAGGAAATGATGAGGTAAGAGCCAGCGCAGATCTTAATTCTGCCCAAGGAACTGATTATACCTGTTGGAACAGCTCAGTAACTATAAAAAGCAGGTATGAAATACTGAAAAAATACATTTTTGCTTGCATTTTCAGCTTTCGTTGTGTATGCTCCAGCTTCAAGTAGCTGGGAAATACTTTAGCAAAGGAAAGCAGAACTGTTAGCTCACAGCAAGTGCCATCTTTCAGGGAGCAAGCGTACTTGTTTAAGAATGGCATTTGTTAGGTTGCAATGGTAATGGCAAGCAAGGTTTTCTTCTCATGTGCTTTCTCAGTGATGTGACATGATGTGACAGTTGGTAGTTTGTGGGTGCAATGAGATGTCACGGAGGAATGTCACGATGGAGCGAAGGAATCCTCCAATCAAAGGTGGAGGGTTTGTAACATTTAGCGCGTCTGAGAACATTTTAAAAACATACAGCAGGAACATTTGTTGTAGCTCTTGCTTGCTTTAGATGACTAACTCAAAATTGGATGCAACCCATGGCGGCTGCGCTTTCTTTCTAGGGGTGTTGTAGTGCTTGTAACATGGAAATATAATGTTCTTAAAGAAGGTTTCAGCTAAATGTTGGAGCAGCTTAATCTCTTACTTCCAGTTTAAACTGTGAGGATTTTGCTACCCCTTCACATTTCTGAAGGACATTTCTCTGCTTGTAAGGTCTTCAGTTACTTTGTTACATTAATTACAGTTAATAAGTATTTTTCCAGTATTTTCATGCAACAGATTTTCTTCTTTATTTTAGGGTAGGGAAGGCATGTGTCAAGGAGGCTAGCAGTATGAACCTTCCCCTGGGACACAGGAGACCCAGATTTTAATTCCCTTCACCTGGAAGACAAGAACAGGCACACTGATTAAAATCTGGGTTCATTTTTTATTCATCTGCTATTCTGTCTGAGGCAGGGCCAGTACTGAGACAAGCTGGAGCATAGGAGGTGCAAGCTGGAGCATAGGAGGCTCAATCTGAATATGAGGAAAAACTTTTTTTGCTGTAAGGGTTACAGAGCACTGGACCAGGCTGCCCAGAGAGGTTGTGGAGTCTCCTTCTCTGGAGACATTCAAAACCCGCCTGGACGCGTTCCTGTGTGACCTAGTCTAGGTGATCCTGCTCTGGCAGGGGCGTCAGACTGGATGATCTTTTGAGGTCCCTTCCAACTTCTAAGATTCTGTGATTCTATGTGAATGAGGTGTAAACAGCTCAGGTATAGAGTGGTACTTCTGTCTTTTCAGCTTTTTGATGTCTGCCTCTTTTTGTGTTTAGTAATGCTTGATGTACTTTCCTTACATAAATTCATCTAATGGGAGATCAGATCTGTCATATCTCAGAAGGTAGACTCAATTCTTTTCATAAAATAAAAAGAGAAATATTTATGCGAAGCTGCAGCTGGTGATGTTCAGAGGCTGATCCCAGGCTAGCTTGGCAGCAGCATACACCTCTTCAGGTCTGAGCTCGGGTCTCTGTCGCTTTCTTGGGCATGGGGACTCGAAGTGTGAGTGGTGGACCTATCAGTGTGCGATGTGGGGTTTCTGTAAGAAATGGTGTGCCTTCAGGAGAGGATCCATAGTTGAATGGGCTGAAAAAATATAGATACATTTCTTAAGCCTGAAGGCAGTCCAACATCTTCTACTGACCACCACTTATCTCAGTATTTTCTGTGGATCTTATACAAAGGAGCATTGTAGGGAAATCCCAATGAGGTCCTGGAAGCTGCAGCCTCACAGTCTCTCTGTGGATTTAGCTGTCAATAGCTTATTTTCCTTTCATCGTGTTTGGTTCCATTTTCTTTGAGGGAGGTGAAGACTACACATGGTAACAGAGCCTTTCCCACATACTAAATGTTTTCAACGTTTTTCTTGTTGGTGCCGATGGATCAGCTGTGCTTCTAATATAAAATTTGACTTCCCCAGCGAACTTCAGAGTGCAATGACTCAACTTCCCAGATGCAACAAACGCAACATTGTCTCACTGACCTGCGGTGGCTGTCTTGTGAGACTGCCTGGAGATTGCCTAGCATCAGATGCCCAGCTGCATATGACCGCTTCTTTTTCTAATGCTTCACATTGCTTAGCGCAGCTAGAATTAAACCCTTCAAAATGTTTTCATTATTGCTTTCCCGGGGGGACACTAGGTATCAGCAAATTGCAAAATAAGCTGAGTCAGTGAAGGAGTTTTGGAACTCTTGCAGAATCTTCCTTGTGGAGAGACCTGAGCTCCCAGATTAGCTCGGTTTGGGAAGCACTTGCAAATGTTAGCTAAAAGCCTTTCCTCGCCTGCAATATTCTGCTCTCTTCCTTTTGTGACACAGCCTTCTTCCACTATCTTGACAAAAAGGCTTTCATGCAATCTGGCATGTCAGCTGTTGCCTTTGTGCATTGTGTTGGGTCTAGAATAAAGCATAAGCTCTTCAGCCCCAGTGCTTTACAGCATGGCATGAATGCTGATGGTGCTCTGATTAAGAAAAAAGCAACCAAGCAAACTTAAAATTAACAATAACTAAACAGATTTGGGAACTGTGGGTTCCTAGAAGTAGTTGCATTTTTATAGGTTTTTTTGTCTTTCTCCTTTTAAAGCTGTTCACCTCGGTATTTTCATGGCAGAAAACTGCATTATTAGGACATAGACTTGTGTGTAGACCTTAGTGCTTCATGATTTATCTTCAGAAAGCCAATTAGTGCTTGAAGTAGAATCATACTTCAGAAGTATGATTTACATTCCTTGTCTTATAAGCAGCAGCAAGCAACCACACTGCAAAACATCATCTTAAGAAAGGGCAAGTACTGGTTTGCTTCTATACATCTTTTCTATATATTTCTGTTTCTAGAGGCTTTTTCCACGAACCTAGTATGCGTCAGTGTGAACACTGCAGAGAGAGTACAATTCACTGCAGCAGAGCTCCTCCAGGGAGATAGCTTAATCAGCCCTAGGGTGAGTTCTTAAGGGAAGTGACAGACTATAGAAAAGCAGCAAAGATGTGAAATCTTTGAAAAGAGGGATGTGACTCTACCTTCTGTAGAGGAGCAATTCTATTACACCCTGTAAGGCATAAATAGAAAGCAATTCTATTATAGGTTGTGAGCCAGAAGTGGAGCATCCATCCTGGCTTCCCATGCTGTAGTGGGCAATTAGAAATCAAATTCACATGGACCCTCGAAAGTACAGAACAAAAAAAATCCACCAACCCAACTATGCTATAATCAAGCGCCAGGCTGCTGACAGAACCTCCTTGGTAGTAAAACCATGATCCAACCTCTTAAGAAATATGTTTTGTGCATTAGTTTGCTTGGATTTTACCCTGAACCCTGTTGTTTCAGGCATTTCAGGCAAGGCAGTTTTGGCACTGTTGAGTAAGTGTGCAGTGTGCCCTCCATCATTGCAATCTGTTTTCAAATACTTTGGAACTGACTTCTGGCTACAGGTGTCAGTGTGGGCACTAAGCATCTTTACTTGTGGCAGCCTACGTATCTCATTTTGAGGAGGGCGAAAAGCTGAAGCTTAAGGCCCCAGGCAGTGTGAAGATGAAGATACTCCAGCTCTGGCTATAACCAGCTGTCAATTTCTATCAGCTTTGGAAGCAGAGAGGAGGAGAAAATAGAGAACTGAGTGCAGGTGAACACAGAAGTCAATGCAGGAATTGACCACTGCTTGTTTGTTCTTTATTGACAGGTTGATGACGCCTGGGAGTGAAATTCGGTTTGTCCAGAAGCACATGGGTCTGGTGCCAGGCTGGGGAGGAGCTGCCCGGCTGGTGCGGATTGTGGGCAGCACAGCTGCCCTCCGGCTGCTGAGTGGGGCTGCCAGGGTGGACCCCAAGAAAGCTTTGTGTCTTGGGCTCTCCGAGGAGACGCTCTCATCTCCAGATGAAACCGGAGCATTAGAAGAAGCCCGAGCCTGGCTGAGTCAGTACACAGAGGGTCCAGCCAGTGTGATTCGGGCTGTGAAAGCAGTGGTGACCGCAGGAAGAGAGCTGCCACTGGAAGCTGCCCTAAGGACAGAGAAGGACATTTTCGGCACTGTATGGGGTGGGCCTGCCAATTTGGAAGCATTGGTTAGAAGACCAAAACATAAATGATGATCAGTGCATAAGAAACATTCTTGACCTTTTTGCAAACAAAGCTTTCACAAATGCAGGCATTAAACGGAATCATTTAAGGACTTGTTCATTCAAACCGGCATTAACATTCCTGTCCTTCAGATCAGGCAGACATATTTGGTGTGCAACCACAGAGAAATCCCCAGCAGATTCTTTACTGTTCTAATCACCCAGTGAATGGAGATTAGTGAAATTAGTATGCAAAGGTGAATACTATGCTGAGAATAGAAGTATAATTCTTTTGGAATGAGGCTGAAGATTATTTTCTTTGGAGTTAATTTTGGTTTTCTAACTGGTATGGAAACTAATTGCTTGAAAGATACGAGGTTTATTTACTTGTAGAACAGGTACATCTAAAGCTGCAAAATAGGAGTTTCCTGACATGAGACCAGTGTCTTTAAGCAGCTCTGAAGGGAATCACTTATGGTGATTTTCACAGGAGAAGCTCTAACTCACTGAGGAGCTTACAGCCCTCATTCACTGATACCAATTCAGGTTTTCAAATGCATTTGAGTGTCTTCTCACTGCTTGAGGAACTAACTACCCACATACACATCTGCACATTCCTATAGCCTGGACCTGTGCTGCTGAGCACGTGCAAAGCCGATCACCTTGATTCTTTACATAGACTCTAGTTGAAATCTTGGAAGGCCATGATGTATCATGTCTCCAAATGGGATGTTCTTGACTGAGTGGTCAGAGTACTTCAGCATTCTGGAAGAACTTTGTGGATCTGTCTGTATTGTACTTCAGCCTGTTTTTACTGGTAGGGCGTATCTGGGTAGACCAGATTTGGAACTCATTCTCCACTTCGTGATGGTGACTGTGCAAGTAATTAGATAACTCAGTGGGGAGGCTTTTCCCTTTAGAAATTAGAAACTGACACAGTCTCTGCTTTGGCAGATGATTCTTAAAATGAAACATCTGTGAGATCAAAAAAACACAGACATATCCATGACTGCAAGTTCCCTGTACTGTTGGTTAGGATGCGCTTGTCTCTAAATCCAGCAGGGGCTGAGATCTGAGCCCAGGACTCAGGTACCACAGGGGAGCATGATAAGAAGGAAACTTTGGGCACTGACACGCATTCTTGCTCTCATAAGTAACTCTAGATACGTGGAACAAGCTCCTTTAGAAAAAGGAGGCAATTCCTTGGGTGGCAATCCATGTTGTGATTTCTACAGTGTGGCAGGATTCTTGAGTGGTAACTGTAGGTATGTTTGAGGATCCTGAGACAGATCAATGATGGGAATTAGGCCTAGATGGCCTGTTAAGATTCTGCAGCTTTAGAGCAGATACTGTGCTCTGCTGGGGATGTTTTACTGTATGGCTTTCACATCAGGGAGCATGTATAGCCTGAAGCAACCAAAAGAAACACTTAAGAGCTTGCACTTCAGAGTGGGTAAGGAACTTACTCTGCCGCATTGATCCTGCCCGTTTGCCTTCACACCTGAAGCTGCAGCTGGAGTAAGATTTCAAATCTCTCTTCCCCAAAAATAAAGTTCAATTTTTACTTCCAGATTAGAGAAAAGACAGGAATAGGAACAGGGGGAGAGAGAGGTGATCTGGTTTGTGCCTCTGCCTCACTCCTGCCCCAGTAGCTCAGCTGTTAGTTCCCTGTGCAGCTGGATTCTTTCCTGTGCTCTAAAGGACTTCAAACCCATGATTTCTGAAGTGCAGATGTTTTAATATAGTTGGGCAGTGCTTGACTGTTTAGTAATGAAGCTGTTCTGCTTTTCATGAAGTTTCTCAAGGTTCATGAGGGATTCCAGACTGCTCACATCACTGAACCTTCAGAGCATGCTCCAGTGCATACTCATCTGACTTTTTGAAGCAACAGCACATCACATTGTCATGAGTCAAAAAATTGTGCTTTAAAGGGCAACTGGTTATGTCTTTGCTAGTAACAAAATAAATTTGCTATTGCTAATACTATGATTGTTTTTTAAATGGGTGTGAAAATTGCTTAGAATCTGAGCAAGGCCTTTGAAACTTTTTTTAAATGATTTTTCAGGTACCAGGCTGTATTCTGTGTACTGTGTGATATACATTTGAAAGGGAGGAAATTGTAGCAGAAAAGCAGAATCTCTTTTACTTGCATGTTTTGAACTAGACCAGTGCTGCCAGTAAGTGCAACTCAGGTTGTACACCTATTGGGGACCTCCTTCCATTTTGTTTTGTACACAATGAGCTTACTTCTCATTTCATCACAGAATCACAGAATCACAGAACGTTAGGGACTGGAAGGGACCTCAAAAGATCATCTAGTCCAATCCCCCTGCTGGAGCAGGAACACCTAGATGAGGTTGCACAGGAAGGCGTCCAGGCGGGTTTTGAATGTCTCCAGAGAAGGAGACTCCACAACCTCTCTGGGCAGCCTGTTCCAGTGCTCTGTCACCCTCACTGAGAAGTTTCTTCTCAAATTTAAGTGGAACCTCCTGTGTTCCAGCTTGTGCCCATTACCTCTTGTCCTATCATTGTTTGTCACCGAGAAGAGCCTGGCTCCATCCTCGTGACACTCACCCTTTTCCCCAGCCATCCTCTCTGATTTGTATCAAAGGCCAGCATTTGCTTCTAAGAACAGGACAAATAATTAACTAGTTCTGAGTAAGACACTTTCAGAAAAGGTTACACTCATTTTGTCCTCTGATCTGTTGGAATCACAAATATACCAAACATAGCTACAAGAGATTCCAAAGGTAATTACAGGTGTTTGTTTTGATGAAGGATTTTGTGAGCAGCTTCATACCATACTCTCGTTTCTTTTCTGTTTTAAAAGCAAGTACAGCCCTTCGTATGAAAACCACCCTAACTAAATTACCATGAGTGCGAGCATGAGAGCTCCAGACTGAGATGAAATGGAATCCCACCTAACCAATTTCAAACCTAAATGCTTTATTTCATAGAATACTTGCTTGTTATCTTAAAGCGACATATACTTGTAACCAGCAGCTGCTAAGTATTTATATTTTTATAATTATTAAAGACTACAAGCTTCCTCTCTAGTTTTCTTCCCGTTCAAAAATGGCCTAAAAACAAACAAGCACTAAATGCACAAAATAAATTAGAAACCTCAAAACTGATACTCCTAGTCTCCTAATTAAATGGAGATCTAGCTTTTGTATTTCCTAGGGGCCAGTTTGCCAGCTCCCTCCTTAGCAAACTAGGTTTCCTATTAGACTGTGAAATGCCTGTCTTGTTCCCTTGTCTCTGTGCACTGGGACAGCCCGAGTGCTTAATGGGGGTGTGCATTCTGTGCCAAGTGTTTGAAGGTTTGATAATGGAGATCGCTTTTAGCAATACAGAGAATTTATCTTATTGTCTGCTGACAAAAATATACTTGGCAAATGGGCAATCTAGGTGTTCTTGCTGAATGCTTGGTTCACTGAGTGATATTTTTTTTTTACTGCGACATAGGATTCCTGTATCTGTGGTTATCTGTTCTCCTGGAAATGAAGAGATGTGGTAGATTTTATAGCATTTTAATTTCCTTTTTCCTTTCCATATTGCTCCGCTGTGCATTTCTCTAGCTACACTGTACAAGTTGAAAATCACTTAATGTATGGAGTTACAGAAAAACCACATAATGCATCATGGCTGGGGCTTAGCTAAAATTGACAGAGAACATACCTCCTACTGAAGGTAATGGTTTAAATGTAAGATGGGAATTACCAGTTATTAGTTTTTCATAGCTTTATCTGGGGAGCGCATTTGCCACTCTAATGATTAGCTTACTAGCCAATTACCAGCCTTTAACTAATTTTACTACTTCACAGCTGCAGTCAGCCAGCAGGAACCAAAAGCAGCAGCATGGGTGTTCAACTGAACAGGAGTATGCCTCTACTTTGATCAAAAACCCTCAAGGAAAATGACTGATAAAATTATTTGTAGACTGTTTGGGCTGAAAAATCCTGAAATTCAGGATATAGCAAGTCAAGTTCTTGCATTTTGCTTCTTACTTTCTTCAACAGTACACACCCTCACATCAAGTAAAACGTGTGCTGCACATAGCAGAAGTGCTCTTACCGAAGGTTTTGCAGCACAAAGACTGATTAAAGCCACTGTGTGCTAACTCAAAACAGAGAAATAAGACAGCTGTCATCTAACAAATAGAAGGAAAATACCTTCCATCCTCTTTCCTTTGGAAGTCCATGTTACTGGATTTTTTTCCTTATGGAACGGGAAGGTGAGCATAAAAAAAATCTCTGATCAAGAGCATCCGTGCCTAGCTAAGAAAGAAGGAAATCTTCCTTACTCTATCCTGGTCTCCCCTGCGCTTTCCTTTGCTCACTGACCCACTGATCTCACCCATGGGCAGAGGAAACAAACTGGAGGACTGGCAGAGCTTTACCTATTAGCCAAGTCAGCCATTATTACAACAAGGAAAACACTTCAGAAGCTTAAATGCACCATTTTAAAAAACCAGCCCTTTTAATTCAATTCAAATGGTTGGTTGCCTATAGCAATTTTTGGCTGAAGATGCACAGTACCTATGTATCAGCTACTGTCCCTTTCTCTACAGGGATATATGTACTAAGAATTGGAGTTTAATTAGCTTTATTTTAAAGAGTGAGTCCAGAATCAACTAATGCTGTTTCTCAATTTGAAGAAATGTAAACCAGCTGCCATAGACAGAATAAGACAAGCTGTGCTTTTCAAGATCTAGCTTTTAGCCTTCTCTAATACAGAGAAATCAGTTTGTGGCAATCTAGGAGATGCATTTCTAATACAAGCACAAAACTACCTTTTTTCTATGCTACCACTAGTTTTGCTACAAAGAAGAGATAAACAGTACTATAGTCCTTAACATCTGTGTTCCTTGTTATGGGGTCAAGTTTGGTAACTTACACTCTTGTATTTTTTTCTGCTGTTAAAGCTGTGTGCAAAAACTTCTGCCTGCCGTAACAGTGAAGTGAGGTGATCAGCTCTTCAGATAAGAGGCGTTAAGACTGCAACTCATGATTTTTCAGTAGAAAGATACACTCCTACAGTGTTGTCCTTTAGAGACAGCCAGGCAGGGATGCAAGAACTTCAAGATACAACTCGGAGCTAGTCTTCCCTTTTGGCAAACATAAGAAGCTGTTTTATGATATTTTTCTTTAAAGTTCTTCCAGTGAAGTTCAATTAAACTGGAGACATATCTAAGATTGTTACTGATAAAATGTAGTTTTATTAAATTATAAATTCCGTAACAAAAACGAGACAGATCAAGAAAGACCTCAAAAACAAAACTACAAGGACTAGATGGCAAAGCCAGTGAAAATGCCATGAAGAGTGTATAGGTAAGAATTTGCAACAGAAGTTAACAGCATTTTTACATTTCCATTGAAGGAAGGTAAATGATTGCTCGTCTAGTAAAAACACATTTTAAACTCCAAACTCACATCTATTTTCTCACATTAAATTAAGCATCCTGCCCACACCCAACATCTTGCCTGCTCCCACATTGCTTTAGTGTTCTTGTCGTACATCAATCCATGCAGAAAGTAGTAAGACACTTAATGCAACAGTCAGATAATGAAGACAATTCAAGTTGTACAGTAGATTACATTGGCCAAAAAGGGATCGCATATCTTCAAGGGGAAAATGCTACAAAATAAACACAAGACATTTACAAGAAAACTGGGTATTGCTAAGCAGCTTTCAAACCATTAACAGGACAACCCAGTTTCCTACAGTTAAGAGTCCTCCAGCCAACACATGTTAAGAGACTGAAGTTAAACAGGCCAAATCTGTTCCTCCCCTTCACCCCACCCTCCCACCAAACACACTGCTAGGTTTGAGTGCAATGCCAATGTGGACAGAAAATTTACAGATACAGAACTGAGTTTTCAATCGCATGGCTCTAGATTTAAACTTCAGTGACTGTGCACTGTCCATCTGGCCTTCTAGATCTTACACCTGTGTTTACCACCCCGCCCCCAGCCGCTGGTCTATC
>NW_010174881.1:31731-40280 GCF_000695765.1 Mesitornis unicolor
CTTGTATTTGCATTCAAGTGTCTCTGCTGGACAGAGGGGCGCTGCTGAAGGTGGGCAGACACATCCTCACTATCGCTGCTAGCATCCGATTCGGTCTCCTCCACAGAGGTGTCAGGGGCTGGCAGCCTACCAGAAGATGATGACTCGTGGTCTTCTTCTCCCTCTCCCCTATGACTCCTCTCAGCCATACTGTCTCCGTTTATTTGCAACTGGGCAAAAGAGTTCTCTAGAGAATTGCTTGCATCAGGTGATGGTGTTGTAGGACTCATCAGCTGCCCATCGAGTGACGGCAGGGGCCGAGCAGAAATGGACACTAGAGGCTGCACAGTTGCAGCCCCTGGAGCAGCTGTGCTGTCTGCACCATCAGCAGAGCTCTCTCTTGCCACATTGACAGTGTTAGCGTCACAGTCCAACCTCAGCCCAGCCACTCCCTTCTTTGGAATATCTATTATGTCCCGTTTTATTTTTCTGCGGCGTCCATGCTCATTTCTCCTATACTGAACCATATTTTCAAGATCTGCTATGTATAAAAACCCAGCAATTAGCATTTCAGTGCTCTTTTTACCCTTGGAAAAGGCATCTTCCAGCTCTCTGCTCGTACGTTCATCATACTGCCACCAACCATTTCTACCTTCATAGTACCAAGCATATTCGCCATTGCCTCTGCTTGCTGCTTTGAGTTCTTCTGGTGACAATAAGGTTGGCTTGTCAAGAAAATCCTCTGGAATCTCCTGCCGGCAGAGTGCACATCGTTTCCCAAGCCAAGAAGCTCCCTTCACACACAGATAGCAGAAAACGTGCTTACAAGGCAGACTCACTGGGTGGACACATGTTTGCAGACAGATAGCACATTCGGGGACTGTCAGGGAAGGTGCTGCATTAGCACACGACTCATTTGTCTTCCTATTTGTGGGAAGCATGTTGATTGAATGATCTATTTCACCACAGCCAGCCATCCTGCAGAGGATCAAAGATAGATTTAAATCAGTTTATTGTGTCAACCTAAATGGGCACCTTGCATCACCTTTGACCTCAACATCCACAGAATGAGATGCTTACCTTACGTTAAGATAAGGTACCACTCATGAAGCTCAACTCAAAGGAACTGACAGGTTAAGATTCTGTTTCGCGAGCTGACAGACTAAATTGACTGGGAGAACTTCTTTTGCTAATTGCCAATCTTTATCTGTTTCATTTTCAGCATATTATCATGCCAAGTTAGAAAACAAATTTTGGAATTTCCTCTGTTCTTTCTCTGAAGTAGTGTTGATTGATAATGATTGATAATGACTGATAATGAACCTCCAGCCAGCCAGTTACTTTGGAGCCCCCTCAGGAAATGTAAAGCAGCTATGATTCTTTCCTCTAGAGGTGATCTAGCTACAACCATTGAACTTAAAACAATCTCTCTTGTCTCTACTGGCGAGTATCCATTTGATTACAGGACTGCCTGAACAATACCTCAGGCTAGGTTTCTCCACTGTAAAAAATAAGCCTAGCAGCAGCACCTGGCTGAAGTGTTCCCCCACTCTGTTTCTTAGTCCTCAAGCACCACAGTATGCTATCCCTCAAGCTGGGCTCAGAACAACTGCAGGGCTGCAGAAAGAACCAGATTTAAAAACTGAGTGGACTTTTTTGAAAGATGCCCTGGATTCATTTTTCGTAAGCATCAAGTGGACTCTCCGATACAGCTGAGTACATCTCAGAAGGAATCGCTGCAGCCCAGTGGAAGGAGCAGTGTACCAGAGAGGACACACAACCATGATTTGATTGGTTTGTGAAGTCATTGCTTCTACCTTCTCTGGCCATATCTTATTTTTGTCATTAAAGATTATTTTTGTAACCAACTGTGAGAAAGCAGAGAATGCAAAACTGTGCCACTTTGGCATTGTGTAGGACTTCAGTAGTTGAAAAATTCTAGCCTAAATATGCAAATGACTTCTCAACTACATTTTTGCCATGACAATCTTTCACAGTCTGTTTAATGGTAATTTTCCTCTTATGTTCTCAATTTATTAGCAATCAAAACCAAACACCATATATCAAATGAAGGATGGGGCCTAAAGAGGTGCCTTTTTAAATTTAAATCCCCAAGGAACTTTGAGGCATAGGGCTGATATATTCAACAAAATGGCCTTGCAGTGAAACTACTCTTTGTTGTATAAGCAGCTAGGAATAGTTCATGCAAACCTATCACAAAGATGGGCCAAAGGGGTCCTTTAGAGGTCCAGCCTCCTGCTCTACATGACACCTCCATCAATACTAGAGCAGGTCAGCCATGGCTTTGTCTAGCTGAGCTTCTTGAAACCTGCAAGGATGGGGATACCACAACCTCCCTGGACAGCCTTTTCTAGTGATACACACATTTCTAGCGATATACATATTTCTAGCAACATGTGTTACCTCAAAAGAAAATACCTAATGTTACTGTAAAAGGCTCCACTGCTTTGAACACCTTATGAATACATGCTGGGGTTTAAAAGAGGGAAAAAAAAAAAGTTATGCTTTGGTACCTGTATTTACCTTTACAAAATGCTATTTACCTAAAAGTGTTTTTCTGTATGCTGTCTGTTGCCTTCTATCATTATAATTTCCTCTCGAAAGACCAATGCCTCTCTAATCCAATTTTTATAAAATCATTCTTTTAAAAGCTCTGCAGCTCAATTTTTTTTCCTGAAGTAGCATACAATCATATCCACCTGTTACAGTTTAATATCAAAATTTCTTTCTTTGAGATTAAAGACAAATCTGCATACTAGTTCTTAAATCAGCATGCCAGATAAAGACACAACATTACCTATTACCTGGTAATCATCTTTTTACTATCTGGGAGATCCATGCTAATGATGTTGTGAAGAAGTTGCTTTCTGGGACCCTCACATTTTTGAGATTATACTTTGCAACAGAATTGTACACCAAAACTAGATTTTATAATGAGAAACTTACAGAAAAAGGAAGGAAGAAAAGCTATTGAAACTTCAGAATACCCATGAATACTACCCAGCCCAGAGCTGAAAGAGAAATCCATGTATTGATTAATTTGCGCTAACCATGGCTGAGGTAAAGGATCTGAATTTTCAAGTGCTCCCTTAAGAAGATACTATTGTGCAAAAAGGCACAGCAGCAGAGATTTTTACTTTTACAGTACAGTGGCTGCTCCTCTCTGAATACTTCATAAGTAGTATAAAGTACTATAATACTTTTCAGAGTCAAAGAAAATATTAAAACAACCTGTAGATAAGTAACTTCTATACAAGTTGTGTATCATAATTAAGATTCTGGAGACTGCTGGGATTAAAAGTGCAATGCATTTTGACAAATAAAATCAGCTAACTTATTAGTAAGCTAAAAGCTGAGTGAAAGTTCTAACCTGTTCACTGAAAGCACAGAAATGCTAAGGTTTGAACTGTGCTCAGTAGGTCACCCATTAATTTGAGGGTCCTTTGATTCCATACTAGATCAGGACAATAACACAGGCTATGAAAAGAAAGGAGTAAATGCCCTTCTTGAAACTTCTATGTTATTTTTAATGACTCAGAGGAAAATGTTACATTTAAAATGAATACAGCTGGAGGAATAAACCCTTATCTCTAAGCAAGAATTACCCAGTAACATAAAACTCTTGAAAGATAAGCAAAACTGCAGTTGCCTGTGCTCAGAATGCAGGGCAATTACGCACTTGAAGATTCATATCAACTAAACTGATGCTGTCTCACTTGTTTTTAAAGGAAGATCCTAATTAATCCATTTTTATTTACCTTTTAAAGTATTAAATCTAGGTTGCTGTGTTTGTTTATAAGCTGGTATGAGGTTGTACATCTAGATATTTATTGAAGAGGTAATCCTTCAGAAAGGAGGAAAGACATCTAGGGCAGCTATTCTGCTACATTATGGCTGCGGACGCACTTTCACTGCAACTTCATGGTATTAAGAACTAAACAAAACTGATCACAGAATATTTTTTTCTTGACATTAAGAGTAGTATTTTATAATAAGGCTTAATCAAAACAGGCTTCATATTAGAACTGTTATCAAACAGTAAAGCTCTGTTTTTTGGAGGGCTGGGTTTCCTTAAGTCAGTTCTGGCAACGGGGAAAATTACATTATTGAATATTGAGGCTAAAAATTAATCAAACCTAAGGATAAGTTCTAAAAATAGTTGTATTTATTTAGATCCTCCATTCAGGTATAAATAACGGAACAATAACCACCTGAACATTGCATTTTAACATAAATACAGCCTAAAGCCAACTGAGAATGAGCTAGTCCAGTCTTGCCAGATCCAACTTCTCTATTATCCTTTTGTGGATTTTTCTAAAAAATTATTTTTAATATTAAAATATACATTTAATTTGTAAGCTTAGGGGGCACAGCCTAGAGCACCTTCATCAGTACATGAAGTATGACAGAGGTGACGTATAAAAACTATATGAAAAGACCCCAGGTCTTCTAGGACTTTATTGGAAGAAAAGGTAAATTCCCTCAAAACCTCCTCATTTTTCAAACTCCAGGTCAAATTCTAACTGCAACTAAGCAGTCTGTCAAGGAGTTGACACATGTAAGTTCATTAACAGAACAACAGCTTACGTTTTCCGAATAATTTCTATTGAAGCATGCCACAAGGCTAAAATGTCCTCTCTTCAGATGTCTCCAGCTAGGATAGCAGGTCCTCTTTCCCAAGGCTGGCTCATTCCTTACTGGTCCTGCCCAGTGGTACACTACAGTGTTTCAGCTTCTCTGCAAACCAATGGAAAGCAAATAATATCACCATTACAATGTCGCACAGAGGTAAGAGTGTGCAAAATACAATGCCATGGGTCCTGTTACAGAAAATAAGTTACTATCCTTTCCTTTACCTGATGCAGGCTATTTTCAATATCATCAGACTGCTGTTTTATTTTTTGCAATAATCAATTTTGGCCCACAGTTTTGATACCAATTATTTTGATGTCTAATCTTTTTCTAGAGTATTATAAAAAGCTATTATCTTTAACTATGATAAGCTAATGGCTCATTTCCAATAAGTGACCAAGTACACAAAAGAAGAAACAAGACCAAAGTTAGGAGCATGTTATGTTTATGCAAATTTAACCTCTAATAAACAACCCCTTATATTCAGAGAGTTTAAAAAGTCACAATGGCCTCCTAGAACTGTTTATAAAACTATCTGTATCGTATCTTTCCAAAGGACTATCTAGACTTGCATCTTGTCTCTTAACAAGGACTAGTATCAGATGCTTGAGGAGAAAGCAGTGCATGCAAACAGCTTATTTCCCCTAGGTGCTCTCCACCTTTCAAGCAGTCTGTGGCTCAGAACCTTGCACCCTTGTTTTCTTTTCCAGAGGTCACGTACACTCACTGCATGAATGAATCTCAGAACCCTTCAGCACTTTTTTTTCTTTATACATCTACATATGTATGTCCCCATACTAGCTTATTAAAAGTATGACCTAGGTTTGATACTTAACAAGGTAAACATAAAAAAAAAGATTAATTAGGATTTTCCTTCATTTCTTTATAAAGTGCTGAAGGGCTCAGTGGTTCATTCATGGAATGAATGCACGTGATCTCTGAAAAAGAGGACAGCCTCCACACCGCTGAGGTAATACACCACTCTTCAGGCTAGCAGGTAATGTCAGTCACAATACATTTTGCGTATGTGAGCAACCAGAACCTGAGCTAAGGCATTTCACAAATACATAGTAATCACTGGAAACAATTACTTATCTAACAAATACATAAATAACTAAGAAAATTAGGAATCTGCAAACTCAGAGAGGGGAGGGGGACCATCAGGATTTCACCGTTGCATTCTCATACCCTGAACAGGAAGGTCTTGACCTAAAAGAGCCACCCTTAGTTACAAAAAGTATTTGGGAATCCTCTGTAAAAAGGCTGATGAGCCATATAGTTATACCTTCCTTCTGGGCTGTAGCTTTCAAGATGATTCTTAACCATTTTGAACCACAATTTTCATTTGCTGCAAAATGTTACATTTGGAATTAACTGAAGCAGATCTGTGAATGTCACATCTTAGATTTAAATTTTCTCAAGGAAAGAATCATTTCAGTATAAATACAGTGCAGTTCAGACATGCACAGAGTCGAGCAAAGTCAAGGAGTGGTAAGTCCCTGAAAGAACATGGAGCATTTAATATTACCGTATTCTGTGCTATAGTCCTTCATCAAATGATTGCACATTTATCATTAATAACATTAGACTGAAATGTTGAGATGACTTCAGTATACGACACATTACTCAAGTACGTTATTTTCCTTATAGGTGAGCTCTATGTAGCATTCTGTGCAGCTATTTTTAGAAAGAGCTCCTACGGAAAAATGCAAAAATTAACAAACCTATCTAAACCTTTTCTCCCCTCACCATTCCAGCAGCTTCCTCTTTCTTCACACATCAATCTGAAACCAAGAGCTACAATCGTATTAAAATTTTGGCTCTACTAATCCACTCAGACAAGATACTATGTTTGCTATGATCAAAGAGACAGTTGCAACAAGCTTGATGCTGTGGGTGCCATGTTCAGTCCTTCATCTTAGGAGCTTGGCTTTCTGTTATTTCTGTGAGTATCATTTGAAGCCTTTTATCTACTACTACCTCTCGCAATCCACTATTAGAAGTAGCACATCATAAACCCAAATGTTATGTGGAGATGGGAGAAAGATGTTGGGTCAGTTCTGGGAAATTTATTAGGAAATAAAAACGCATGCATGTATTCAAGGTATGTAATTATACCCAGAAGAAGAATCCAATTAGAGCATAATTATAGGATTATAGTAAGGCAACTTTCTAATTGCTGCATAGCTCTTAAAAAGAACTAGTTCACAAACTGACTTCAGGTAACCTCTACATTTCATGACGTTATTTATTTAATAAAACAGTCTTGAAAATTTTACTAAATGGGATAAAAGACACTTGTGGTTACACACACACGCCCTTTCCTGGATGACAACTCCTTTGAAGTCAAGTGGGTAAGAGAGCTGTGTTCTACACTTAGCAATTAATTTTCTATGCTAGAAAAGCAAGTAGTATGAGGAGTTACACTATCTGCAGCAACCTGCAAGTATCCTTGTCTTGTGCACACTCGCTAAATCCACGCACACTGATTTTAAAAGTTTCATTCAAGATGCAACAGATGAAGGGCAATCCCACTGATTAGGAGGAAGACTTTAAATTGGGCAACATCCCCTCCCAAACTGAGGCTCGGCCAGCCTTTAAACTGCTCTCTTTGACCCACTGAACATCTCTCAAGATGCTTGATGTGAAGTCACATCCACTTCTTCCACACAACTTTAAGATGCTGAAGTTGTGGACTTTCTACCAGAACTATCTCCCAAAAGTGATTTCAGGTTCTTAAAGCTTTTACCAGACCAAGATGGAATGAAATAATTACTCATTACTTCTGTCAGCTGTGCCCACTGGATTCCCAGTAAGCTATCAGACCCAACACAATTTTTCCACTTTTCTATTTCTTTGGAAAAAACAGCAACAATTAAAAAAAAAAATTCCAGAAATGTTCATTTAAGAATCCAGCTCCTAAATGTCAATGAAGTGTTACCTACAGTCTTAAGAAGTCTTTTCTTTTTAAAAACAAACAAGAACAAAACATTGGTAAATTCAACTAACACCATCTTGTAACCAAACCAGCCAAAGACTATTATTTGAGTCCTACCTCAAATGACAGATGATCTCACAAATTCTGCAACTCTGTACAGACTACTCTAAAATAGCTATCACAAATTCATCATTTCCATCCCCCTCCCATAGGTTGAAAACTCAACAGCTACATCATTACTTCAAAATAGTAAATGTTCTTTCTGTAATTAAATACTTGGATTTTTCCATCAAGCTCCTAACTCATAACTTAATTACGGGGGGGAAAAGTTGGGGAAGAATCCCAGATTTCTGCCCTTCCCTACAAGTCACCAGAAGCCAAACACTGTGGGAAGAAAGAAGGCAGGCAGCTGGTTTCTGAAAAAGGAAAAATTACACTGCCTGAAGGTGTGTTACTGTCAATATAGTATCGGCTTAAGGTACTGAGCCTATAAGGTATTTTTTAAACTGTCCCTGGGCACTGCATAGCACAACAGATAAATAACCTTGCTGCTTCCTGTTCTTACCTACTTCTCTGTATCTATTTCTCAAACTCAGAATATCTTCAGGAATTGCTGATTCCGATGAGGTTTCAAGTTGCCTGTCATTCCTTATCCTTTGCTACTACACATTAATAAAAAAACCAATCTTCATCTGTAAATTTGGAACTGAATCACAGAAGAACAGCCAGGTGCAAAACAGTCAACCATTTTGGTGCTAAACTGCTACATATTTATTCCAAATGAGGTTCTTCTATGCTACAACTGGAGCACTTGATTTGAATTTTGAGCATATACCCTATTTCAATTTATTTAGCAGAGCAAAATGTTAGTTTCTCACTCAAATACAACTACATCACATGGAAAACAAAGCAGAAACAGGTTCATCTGAAGTTGTCAATGCTTCAGAAACAGAAAGTAAGTACAGGAACATCTCTTCAT
>NW_010174882.1:0-6762 GCF_000695765.1 Mesitornis unicolor
CCTTCCAACTCCTCACATTCTGGGATTCAGTCTCTGCATGACTCCCACACACACAGAACCACTGCACCGATCCTGAGCTAGTCCAGAGGAGCTGAGAGAGCTGCCTGGCACAGTCCATGGGTCCAGTTGATAGCCCAGAACCAGTCAAGCTGCATTAGCTACAAAGGAGACAGCCATGCACATCAGCCCAGCCCAGAACACAGGGCAGCCTGCATCCCCTCTCCTGACAAGTCTCTTGACCGCAAGTGAGAAGACAACTCCTACGGGGGGGGGGGGGGGGGGACCCCCCCGGGGGGGGGGGGGAGGAGGGGAAGAGTTTGTAAACTACTGTTTCTGGTTTGTTTTTCCTCCAGTGTAACAAATAAAAACATATTACTGGCTCAAGTTCTATACACTTGACATGAACACTCTGTTTTAATGAAAAACCAGAACGACAGGAAGTTATGAGTAACTTTCCAACAGAAGCAGCAGCAACAATGAAAATCTTGACTAGTTAAAGCCTTCTTAATTACACGCAGGACCACCTGGCAATCTTATACTGTGCCTTAGGATGAAAGCTATTTAGATCAATATTCCCACAGGATATTAGGTAAGGAATAAACCTTAGAGTAATGACAATAAATACTGAACGTGCTGGTTGGTTTCAAACAAATTTAACAAAAGAAGTCTCAGATAAACTGAGTTCATTCAAGTTGCATGGAAATAGGCAGCTGGCTACCTAGGGGAAAAGAGATCCTGCAAGTGTCCCAGCCAAGAGAAAGCTTGCAAGATTAAGTTAAACACCAGGAAATCTGTAAGAGGGAGGTTACTTTTAAATACCCCAACTATGAGGAAATCTTCAGGGACACTGATCTGCAGGCCGGGCTTCTTTCCTTCAGCTGCTTATGAAATGATGCAGTGCTAGGCCGTTCCTCCCTGGTTTCAGTTTTCTTAGCTTCCATCCAGTTACAGAACAGAGACTTCAGGCAGGCTCCGTGCTTGTCCGAGCTAGAAACAGTAAAAAGCATCTCCAAGTAGGAACATAAAGATAACACTTGTGCATCTGGAAAACTCAAGGGATGCCCAAGAGCTATGATGCTGGTGAAGTGCCTGTTGCGCTGACAGGACTCCCTGGCTGCACACACAGTAGCTGGAAGACCTACAACCCTGACACAGCAATGGCTGCAGAAAAGTTCTCTTTATTGCTCTACCCTGTTGGCTTTGCCACCATTCCCCAAAGCACTCACCAAAAGCAGCCTCAGGCACAGAAAGGCAAAGGCCTTCAGATTTGTTTTTTAATTGCTCCTGGTACCATTAAAAAGCCCACACCGTGATAGACTACTGACTCCTGTTCTTCATCTTCTGTCCTCCTAACCTTGGACAGTGTCAGGATCAGGAACATTTAAAGCGTTCAGAGACATGAACTGCTACAAGCAAGAGGCTGTCCTGCAGCTCTGTGGCAGTTAGTGCTCTATTAGAAGATGATGATGTTGACCTCTAGTGACTAGTCCGGGGATACCTGGTGGCATGATGAGTGAAACGTGTGTGAGAACAGCCAGCCAAAAACTTCACTGAAGCCGGCACGATGAGAACAGTCACGCTCCCCATGGAGGTGAGCAATTACACATCCCTTTCATGGACCAGAAACCCTCGGCTGAAACAAAGACCCCAGAAACGCTGCTATACAGCCTAAACTATGCATGCAGAGACATTTAAGTAGAGGATGATAAAACAAAGTTTTTTGAGGACAAACTCTGTCAGTGTGAGGGTTATGGAGCATGGCCCAGGCTGCCCAGAGAGGTTGTGGAGTCTCCTTGTGTGGAGACACCCAAAGCCCTGGCCGTGTTCCTGTGTGACTGCTCTGGTGATCCTGCTCTGGCAGGGGTTGCACTGGGGGAGCTTTCCAGGTCCCTTCCAGCTCCTCACATTCTGGGATTCTATGATTGTACACAGATGCTTTGAGCTGCAACCTCAAAAGAGAAAACATAACGAGTGAAAGGACTGGATGAAGCAGTCCATGGGGGTCTCCATCGTGGTCTCCATGGGGGCAGACACCCAGGAGAAAACCAGGGGGCGAGAAGGCAGTTAGAAAAGAGCCTGAGCTGGAAGCAGTGAATTAAATTGATTTCCCTAAACACAAAAATGAAGCAAGAGGAGACAATTGTGATTCACTGTAAATAAGCAAAACAGCAGAGAAACACCCTAACCCACTCTTCCTTAGCTGACATAACCCATTAGACACAGCATTTTGCCAGAATATTAGTAATGGAAAATATTGTTAGACATTGAAATGCTGGCCATCAGTGAGTTATATGTTTGATTTTTAAATCTCATCCATTCTACATAATGAAACTCTTCAATTATATTTGAAAATCATGCAGTGCTGTGTTGCACATTCACAGGATAAAAACAGAAGACAGTACGTGATGCCTTAGAGAGTTACTCAGATCTTATCCACAGATTCAAAATAACAAGAGTTTTATTTTCCCAATTAGTGGGGAAAAAATTAACATAGTGTCCAGTCCCCCCAGAGCTAAGTCAGAGTAGCTGATTCTCAGTAGAATATAACATTTCTCATGTAATACAACTTTTTTAATAGAGCTTAACATCCATCCTAATATCACTGCTTACTTCTTGGCTTAGGCTGATGAGCATCAAAACTGGCAAAAATGCTCTGGCAGCAAAAAAGTAAACTGAAAATGCACATTTTGCCACTCTGTAACTTAAAATAAGGAATTCATTTGGGTTTTTTTGCCATTTGGGCAGTGCATTTGCTTTGCACACAGTGGCTAACTGGCAGCAAGAAGATGAACCAGTAGTGCTGTCCCCCATAAGAGCCCCACTCCTGGTTTTCAGGGCTTTGCTCCATACTGCAGTGACTGGAAATCGAGGGTGTTTTTACAGTCAAACCTCAGATTTGTATTTCATTCACTGAAATATTTTCAAAACTGCCTTGTCACAGAAATTGCCCATACCTGAAATCACGTTACAGGACCCATTGAGCCATGCACCAGCACCGGTAGGGGGAGATGAAGAGTAAAATATGCCCAGAGCTGCATGAAACCTGTTCAGGAGAGAAATTCTACAGTAGAAATGACTTACACAGGGGTCTGGGAGCATTTAAAAGCAGAAATAAACTGGCATTTAAATACGAGGCTTAAAAAATAAAACCAAGTAAAACCAGAATACTAAAGAGCAAGAGCACAAGGTAAAAACTCTGGGTGTAGCTGATTATTTCTGAACACTTCCCTAGCAGCTTTATTTTTGAATCTTTAATAATCGTACACACATATCTTGCACATTTGTGCAACTGTCTGTAAACTGCAATCCTTTGGTTCATGTTCCTCAGCATAATTCCTCTCTCTCAACTGGAGATGTTCTCAGGACGTAGCATTTTGGGAGGGAAAGGCAAAGACGTTACTTGGCATACCCAAATGTGTCAGCTCCTCAGCTGCACAGGATGGATTTCCTATGCCTCAGTGGCAATCTGATTCAACATCAGTATGGACAGCTTACCCTGAAAAGGCTCTTTGATTTTTTAGCACATTACTTTAGCTAAGAAAGAATGAAGGCAAATGCTACTCCCTCCCTCCTGACCTATGTCAAAGCAGCCACTGGCTTAATCCTGGGAAGATGGCAAAAATACAGCTGTTAGCTAACGAATACTGAGGACACAAAGCTTTGTCCTGCACATAGCATTTTTCCCAGTCCTCTTTGCCAGCTCACTTCTTTCAACCTATAGCAGGGACAGCCTCTAGAGAATTAAGAGTTTGCCTCCCACTCTGTGGGTTTCTTACTCCACGTTCTACACTTGGATGTGGCCACTATTTAGGTTACATTTCTATCTACGAACGATCAACGCTGGCATAAACTGGCACAGCCACTGAAATAATCAGCCCCACAGTGCCCCTCCCAGCTCTTTCTCTCATGCCAGCACAAGCACCAATTCTCCTACATACCAGGCTGTAATTTTATCAGCAGCTGGACTCTGAGGGGGAGGCAGCAACCACAGTGATTTAGCATCTCCCTGCCCTCAATAGGAATGTTTACCTGGACACAATGGAGATAACCTTCACTGTTGTCCTGAAGCTGCAGGGGACTCCTTTGCCCTGTGCAATTATTACTATAACTCACTTAAGGGTTGGCTTTTCAATGAGAAAAGGCAGAGTTGAAATCAACTGGCACAGAGACCTTCCTTAAAGAGAGAAACTTCTGAAAAATCTAAGAGGGATGCTGCAACTTCAATGAGCTCAAAGCCTTATTAAACCATACCAGACTTCTGCAGCGTGGCTTTGTTATTTATTTTCCTTTAAAAAAACCAGCAGATCTTTCCGGGGGAAAAAAAAAATCCTCAGACCTTGACTTATCCTCTGCTCCAGTTCGGTTTGCTCGAGTCTGCAAGGTCCTGGAGCAATACTCCAAGGGAAGCAAATGACTCAGATCTGAACTGATCAAGCCTGAACTCTTAAAAGACAGCTTGTCATGCACTATTTGCTCCTTCACTGCTGACTCAAGAACATGCAGCTCGTGTGCGTATTCCACTTTCCCATCTGCCCGTTGCTTCAGCTTCTCACCCAGAGTTGCACATTTCCAGCACAAACATCTTTGATACGTTGAGAATTAAGTGCAGGGCAGTGTAAAACATGCAGGGCTTTTTGCCTAAGTATCAGCAGTACTGCTCTATCGACTACCAATCTTTATTTGTGAGCTTATTAACAGCCTCCTTTGTAACATAATGAATCACGTATGTATGTATCGTGGCCTACTGCGACGAGAAACTTACAGGAGAACTTCAGACCCCTTTCCTATGCAATATGAAGCTTTGCTTATAATCTTGATGGATCTGTGTAAAGCCACAGCAGTCAAAACCAACCCCTGTTTATAAGCTGTTCGTGTTATTAAATACAGAAAAGCAGGCAGCTATAGCTAAAAGCAAGACTCAGTAAATTTAAAACTCTGTACTTAAAGTTTATCAGAGCTTTCTCTGAACCAATGCAGGAAAGAATATGTTATCAGTTAAGACCATTCAGTGGATTTGTTTCTCAAGCTAGAAAAACCACACACACTTGGCATAGAGACAAATTTAAATAAAATAAGACTCATATGTTCTTGCCTTTGACATCGTTGCTTGTTTCTAGTCATTTTTTTGAACAGCAAACAAAACTCCATTTCCTTTTCGTGCATATGTTATAATTTATATCCACAGAAAGAAAACAAATCACTGTTTTACAAGCTCATTTTATCAAGACGTCTTCAAGAGAAAAGAGGGTTATTTGGCACGGTCTGAACACCCTGAACTCCCCCTGGCTTTGGGTGGGACTCAAGCACGCTCACTGAGCAGTTACTCAAAAACTCAGCACCTCACAGAATCAGTCCCTGTGCAGCCCTCAAGTTCCTCCCTGAGTTTTCTATAACGAGACGGGCTGCTCCAAGACAAACCAGCAGCATCCCTCAGCAGCCAGACCAAGGAACTGATTCAGGAGCGCAAACGGCTCGCTCTGCCATAGCTGAACTAGCTCCTGCTCTGGCTTCTCTCACCTCTTCAGCTTTCCATCTCCACTACAGGAGTGGCTCTGTTGCTTTGACAACGCTGCTTAACTTTTGTCTACGTTATCACAGAATCCCCTCATTTTGAAGAAATCTTGAATATTAAGGTCATGGCTGAAGTGAATTCAAGAAATTCGGAGTTCTATTCGTCTCCACCCTCAAGTCTAAGCACTCGGATTGGGTTTCATGGTACAAAAGAGATAACAAAGTAGGATTTTTTAAGATGAAAAAAGCAATAGCAAGTAATAAATCCAGCTGTTTAACAGCATCCCACAAGCACTGTAGACTAACACCTCACTGCATTAAGCACCACTGTCATAACTGCCTACTAGCAAGTAATACTTCCCAATAGCCTTGCTGGGCTAAGTAGTAATAACGATCTATCAGGGATCTCCCCTGTTACTTTGAGCAATTATTCCTCTCCCCTCTCCCTGCAGGTAGACCAGTTTCCATCCTCTCTTCTCTGCCTCTCCACATGTTAAATGTTAAATATCCGTACCACCCGCAAGCCTTTTAGCCAGCTCCTGCCAAGCAGAAAGCACATCTGTACAAAATAACAAAAATGGATTATAAGATATGAGAGGTTGGACAAAGAGCACGCAGATTCACATAAAGGGAGGAACGTAAGGAAGCAACAAGACAAAGATCTAATGGTTCATTTACTAAACGCACCAAGCTGAGTTAATGCCTAAACGCTTTCAGATGCAAGTCCAGCTCCAGAGGGGGTTGTTACTGCCCCTTCCACCACCTGCGTGTCCTGGCAGTGGTGCCCTGGAGTAAACTCTCAACACACTGGTGAACTCTTGACACGGGAATTTGAGACGTTGCTGTATTCTACCAGCACATGGGGATGCAATATCACCACTTGCTTCTTCCTATCAATGAATAATTCCTTCTCTGCTGCCACAGCCCACATCAGCTCTCAACTCCATCCCCAGAGCAGGTAAACTGCAGTGTCTCCGAGATCTTTCTGGGAAATGCAGAACCATGCTTGCACATTTGAGGAACTCACCCACCCAAAAAGGCCAAATAAAGCGTGAGAGCTTGATAAATTCCTGATCTCCAGAAGTACCCCAAGCTCTGTAAAATCCTCGGTATAAACAATCCACAGGGTGACATGCACTGCCTTCTGCTTTCAGGAGTTGCAGCCATGTATTTGCTACCAGAATTCTGCAGTTGCTCCAATAGAGTTCCCTATAATCCTGGCATTTGTTGGAGTGGAAAGGGAAGAGGGAA
>NW_010174883.1:0-9029 GCF_000695765.1 Mesitornis unicolor
CCCCTCCCCCTTCACATCTTTGCCACAGCCATAAAATATACTGACTAAGACTTTTATCTCAAAACATTGATATTTATATGAATAGATAGGTGGATCACAGTTGTTCACAGATGACCTAGCCAATGGCTTTATTCAATATAAAACAAAAATACTTTTCATCAGCCTGCAGCTTCTGCAAATTTGCATCTTCAATTCTTTCATTTTTGTTGAAGTGTCTGAAATATTTATATGCACAACAGAAATAACACTAAGAGATGAAATAATATAGCACAATTAAGTTTTAAATCTTTGAGGTCTAGCAAAGATGTACTGGAATAGATCGCAGAGGAAGTGTGTGAAGTCTTCATCCTTAGAAAGACTGAGGCTATTAGATTAATATAGACTGATAGGAAAATAGATAGCATGAACACTCAATTCGATTGCACAACTGACCTATGGAGAAGCTATCCTCTTGAGAGTCTTACCAGTTCTAATTACTATGAGAAAATTAAAAGTTAATATTTCCCATGTTTTCTCAATGGAAAACACTATCTAGTGATTTTTAAGTAAATATGAACATTGGAGTCATGATGCTAACCACACCATTAGAATCCCTCAATTATTATTTTTTCAGTTCTGAACTTAATCTTGAAGAAAACAATTGAAGAAATGTTTTAATACAGGCTATTTTTATCCCTTGGAGATAGAAAATTATTTGCAGAGGTGATTCACATAGTCTACCTTAATTTCTTGCTTAAAATTACCCTGAAATTTTCCAAAAGATTATTTGTTGCCTGTAACAGGAACATCAGATGTAGGCATGTATTGTCTGGGAGGTTCTTTAGCGACTATGAAAGGTCAAACATGATGGTCAAAATTCACCAAACCATTTCATTATTGAAGGCTGGGCCAAAATGTTTTTTTTTTTTACAGCTGTATTTTTAACATAAAAGTTCAGACATAAAGAATAATTAAAAAAATTATTTTTAAAAAGAAAAAGAAAAAAAGAAAGAAGTGTGTATTAGAGAGGCATGTCAGGCATATCTTGATTGTTTAAAACAAGCTTGAATGGCAGTGAAATTCATGTTCTATCCATGACCATCAGCCCTGAGAAAATCATGTCATCATTTAACTAGCCTTCTGATAATTGTGGTTGAAGATCCAGGGAATTGATACAATAATAATAATAATTTATGCTTTACCTGATGCATACTTTTTTGTTCTTCCAGTATACTTCTCAGTTCACAAGACTGGCTCTTTCTTCAAACTAATTATTCACTAGTGTCATCAGAGAGAGAAAAAACAACAACCCACCTTTTACCTATGTTTTCTTGTTTTAGTGATAATATCCATAATCATAGAGGATAAAAGACTTCTCTAACAAGACATCAAAAATTGATGGCAAAGCAGGAACAGTAACTTCACTGTGTTAGTGACACTTTAGTTGTATGAGCATCCCAGAACTCACTACAATTTAAAGTGCTTGTGAAGAATTTTATTTTCAGACTGTCCTATGAATTTAAATTCATAGGAGTTTAAAAGAGTATAAATTGTCAGTTTCCATTCTCACTCAAGAAGGAGCCCTTTCCAATTGTCCTTTTCAAAGAAACAGACATTTCAGTATGGTTATTAGCTAGTTTACTTAACTGAGAAACAAATATTCTTGTGATCACTCAGGCTAACAGTGAAAGTAAGCAAGAACAAATCCGTACTCTAATGACTGCTAATTGCAATACCATTCTACATCTCATCTCTTATGGACTGTAAATTCTCTCACTAATACTCTTATATGTCCATTTTATTCTTGGAGATTTTTTTTCATGTTACTCCACATTTCCCACTGGTGTTAGTAATTAAAAGTCTCCAGAGAACACTAAAGTTAATATGAGCTCTTGTTCTGCCTCTGAGTTTCACAATTATAATTAGCTACATTTGTGGCTTTTTATACAAGTCCAAATACTTTGTGTACTGCCATAGCAGTGCTGCTACTCTTCCTTTTGGGGAAGCAAGGGCAGAAGGGTATCACACTTATGTCCTAGAAGCTTACTATGTCAAGTCAGGCTTGAAAGCAGCAACCTGGAACACAGAAGCTACAGATGCTTCTGTGAGACACGTTTCTTTGCTTTCCAACATGGTGTCAATTACAATGGTAATGATATCACAGCTTTAGCCAAAATCCTCCTTTTGGCATTGAAACAAATCACCTGCTGATGTCCACTACAGGCAACTATATTTCAGCTCAGAAAAAATCCAGTGTAATTTGAGTAAGGTTAGGATGAAAGCTCAAAACAGCATGAAGAATATTATATTTGAACTCTCTGACACTCAATGCACTACCTTCTCTGATCTGCTCAACAGGTCTCATCATTTTCACTGCATGCCCTAGTGTGGTCAAAATGTTTTATTCTTACTTTCCAGAAGCAAACTTAATTCTCCAAAGGGGGAGAAGAGATTGTTGAAGGGAATGTGTCATGAGTAAAATACAACCAACCAGATGGCACATGGCTCTGGTTCAATGACAGGACGAATCTGCAGCTCCCAAGGTGACTGTAGGAAAAGACTGAGCTCCACAAGGTCTAATCCTACAGGCTCTCTGGCCCATAGGGCCAACATATATTTTGTAGTATCACAAAGGGCTCAGCCCAAGTACACTTTGGGGGTAGATTAGAAGATAGCAGGCGACAGAAGAATTGAGACTGAAGTTGTCATGATAGGTCCTGAGAAGAAAGGAAAAGCTCTCTCTCTGACTGTTCTCCGGTCTAACTGCTTAAGGACTAAAAACAGTTAGGAAGATCAACTAACTCAATGAAAGCTTAGTGAAACCTCTACTGAGGGAGAAGAAAAACACAATGCTTTTAATATTTATCTCATCTCTTTTCACATGAGCACAGTCCAGGAAAACCAGTACTTATACAAGGTTGATCAAGAACAGATTCAGACTAGGTCTAGTCAGAAATGCAAGACCTCCCACTTTAAAGGAATTCTAGCATCATGGGTTGCAACTGATTTCACCAACTCACCAGAGAATGAAAGGAGGAAAATAATAATTTTAAAAATTCAGATAATTTTCTACTTGCTTGAGTAGGTGAACTGGTTCATAAGCGTTGGGACAGGTAAAGCACATACCAGACAGCTCAAGAAAAGGGACAGGATCATGCCAGCAGGAGTTAGAAAACATAAATAAATATTCTCCCTTCAGTATTGTAACTGGTTTCTGTTCCTTTTCACTGGCATTATTCTTGGGGATCATCTTCTCTACACTTTGATTTAATGGTATAGAAAGACTGTGGAGGCAGGGGAAGGGTGAGCACGGAGAATAGAGACAAACAAACAACTTAAACTTTGAGGATACGCTTTGTTTAACTGACAGAATGAAACCAGAATTGTTCCACAGAACATGGAACTACACTCAGTGAAGAAAGACAGCTTTTGAGTTGAGAGCTGAGGCTATCCCAGACCTACTCCATAGCAAGGCCTCAATTATGAGCCAAGGCATAACCTGTGTCCATCTCTGGAGCACAAAGGGACTTGTTCTTTGAGGGCTACCATGCAAGGTTACTCCAAATGAGAATTAAAATTTTATACCTAACAGACTAATTTCACTTCTTGTGTTCTGGGAAGAGACAGTCTGTTCATCAGATATTCAAGCCCCTTAAGTGTTGTGCAATTGCCACTTAAGCAGAAGCACACCACATTGCTTCCCGTCTTTGCTTATAAAATCTTAGAGAGCTTTATGTGGTCTGGGTGGAGCTGTCCAAGGACTGAGGAACTCTGTGACCTCTTCTTGTCACAATCCAGCTATACCTACATAATGCCTTTCAAACAAACACCTTCTTTACAGCAGGCAGAAATGGATCATCAAGCAAGATTAAAAGCCTGGTCACACAAAAGTGACTTTCTTTCATCTCAGCCAAGGTTTCAGCTGCTCTTAAACCCCTAATTGCTGGGCCTTCACACTTCACTTCCTATACTGAGGCGTGATGCGGGCTCTTTATTTATGTATCTCCCCCTACCAGTCTTCCACAGAAAATACAGCAGTTCTTTTTTATGAAGTAGGAACATTTGGCAGCACTGCAGGTGCATTTTGTCCAGTATCTCTGTTACAGCAGGCAGAAGCTAAATGGGTGATTAGGGATGCACAAATCCCAAGAGATTCAGAAGTTTATTTCTGACAAGAATCCAGGAGTGCTCTTGTATTTATACTATCCATACACACTAGTTAAACCTCTTATACATTCATCTCTTCTACTGCAGTGTTCTATTTGAAGACAATAGCCCAAATTAATTTATAAGAAAGTTTCTCTGGCTTCTGCTTGCCTCAAAGTCCTTAGACTCTGAGAATGTTTAGTCAGAATGGATTTGTTTAGGTAGATACACACTTCTTCGAACTCAGCATTTAAATTGAGACATCCCAAGTTCATTGTACTGTGACATGAGACAAGTTAGACTACATTTGGTTTTATGTTTAGATCCAGTGATTTGAATGGCAAGTAAGAAAAAGAAAAGCTATCAGATACAATTGCTTCTCTTTGAAAAATTATTCCTGTGCCCAAAAAGCTTATGTGTTTTTTCAGCTAGAACAGGCAGTTTAAAACCAATGTCTCCTCCCTTCTTCCTATCTTGGTTTTCTTACACCCAGGGATCAGCATTGTTTTTACATGAATAGACAAAATACTTTGCCTGTCAGAAGGGTCACTGAGTTATCTAAGCTAAAAAAGGCAAAACATATAATCTTTCCTCCTTTTTAACATATCAGAAAAAATAGTTTATTGTTATTAGCTAGCACCCTAGGAATACAGGCACACTACAGTGGTGCAGAAACACAAGTGCAGCCACACAGTCAGTGTGTAATCATATTTGTACTACAAAGCATCTAAATAAGCAAGCTCTGCTAAGTGCCATGCAAACATAGCTCATTTACTTCTGGAACTGAGCTGGTACATCATCGTGGTTTAAGTCCAATGTGCAATTGAGTACTACATGGACACTTGCTTTGTCCTTCCTCCCACAGTGGAATGAGGAAGAAAAAAATATAACAAAAGGCTCATGGGTTGAGACAAGGACGATCACACACCACTTGTGGTCATGGACAAAAAACAAACTCGGCTTGGGGAAAACAAAACAATTTGATTTGTTACTAGTCAAATCAGAGTAGAATAATAAAAGATACAACCAAAACCAACACCTTCCCATGCCTCACTTCTTCTGGACTCAGATTTGCTTCTGATTTCTCTACCTCCTACCCACCAGCTGCACATGAGGACACGGAATGGAGATAACAGTCAGTTCATCCCATGCAGTCCCTGCCACTCCTTCTTCTTCACGGGTAGGGAGGACTCCTTGCATTCTTCCTCTGCTCTAACGTGGGGTCTCTCCCACAGGAAACAGCCTTCTACAAACTTAGCTGATATGAGTCATTCTCTGACCTGAATCCTTCCCAAGGACTGTAGTTTCCTTACAAACTGTTCCAGTGTGGGTCCCTTCCATGAAATGTAGCCCTTCCTACAGATGGCTCCAGCATGGGTTCCCCATGGTGTCACGGTCTTGTTCAGGTGCAACCAGCCGCTCAGGTGTGGGCCTCCACAGGCTGCAGATGGATCTCTGCTCCACCACTGAATCTCCAGGGGCTACAGGCAGGTCACCCTGCCATCTCACAGTGGGTTGCAGTGGGACATCTGCTCCAGCATACCCTGTCTTTCTCTTTTCTTCACTGACCTTGGTGTTTGCACAGTTGTTTCCCTCACATCTCACTCCTTTCTCCACTGCATGTTTCTTCAGCTGGTTCCTGAAGAGTTCCTGGTCTTGGGCTGGGATGGGGCTTGGGGTGGACCAGCCAGGCCAGGTCTGGAGTTGCATCACCTGTACCTGGGCCATGGTGCTCAGGCTGAGGCCCTACACATGCTGCACCCTTCTTAAATACATTATTGGCAGAGGAACTGATGGGCTCAACCTTAGTCAGAGGCTGGTCTGAATTGGAGCAAGGGATGCTTCTAGCATTTTATCACAGGTATCCCTGGACTCCTCCCCCTCTGTCAAGACACTGCCACACAAACCCAGTTCATACATCTAAATGGTGGGACAGTATGATTTAGCTGATTTCAACAGTTTGAGTTGTCTGTCTCTCCAGCCCTTATGAAAGGGAGATACTCCGAGTTGCTTGCATTATCTCATTTTCTTCCTAGAAATCAACCCCGTAAATAGGGTACATTGGGCTCTGGCTGGGGACTTCATTTAACCTTTCCTGGCTTTGCACAACAGCAGCTTGTAAAACTGCTACTTCTACTTTCACTGAAAGCAGAACTAATATAAAACAGCATTTCCTTCTGGTTTTAAGTCTCAGGTTAAATTAAAAAATAAAGATCCAGCAGACAAAAACAAGAGAAGATTTAAAAATTTACATAAGCAATATTTTCAGAGATTAAAAAAAAAAGTTCATTATGAACCTTGGGCAAAGATTTGAGTGGTTTCTGATTTGATCAGAACCTGTTTGTTTATCCCTAACTTTAACCATATGGGAACAGTTTTATAGAGCAGGCTCATAAAATGAAAATGACAGAGTGCACAGCTCAATCTGAGTCTGCTTGGGCTGTAAATATCTTGTTATCACCAGCTATGATGCTCTAAACCTTAACTCCTGGATTAGCATAGTCAGTACTGTGCTCTTGCAGACTGTAAAGGTAGTTCAGCCTGAAGATCCAGAAACAGAGAATGCCAAAACCACACACTATTATAGAAAATGTAAGCATTGTAGAATAAAGGGCAATACAAAAATGGTCAGCACCTTTAAGAAAGGAGAGAAAAAGGTGGAAGATAGAGATAGAAAGAAAATGAAGAGGGAAAGGAGAGGGAGAGGAGAGAATTAGTGAGAAAGCAAGAAAGAGAGAAAAAAAGGGAAGGAGGGAAGGAGGGAAGGAGAGAAGGAAGAGAAAAGAAGAGGAAGAGAAAGAAAAGGAGAGAAAGGCAGAGAAAGGGAGAGAAAATGAGAAAAAAAGAAAATTTTCCTATGAGACAATTTACAAATATACAATTTACAATAAAATCAAGTCAGACACAGTGCAAGTGAGGAAACTCAGTCCCAAACAGAAAATGTCCAGGCAGTAGAACAGATCAGTACTAGAGTAAAGCAAATCTGCTTTCTGAAATAAATTTGCAATTTGATTTTTCTGCTACCATTTCCACAGCACACAGTTTCAGACATGTTGTGGCATGGCACCTCTTACTTACACTTTTATTGTTTTAGCTTTAAGAAAGAAAGTTAAAAACAACCAACAAAAAAAAAACACCAAAAAAAAAGGAAAGAAAAAAAAAACCAAAAAAAGGAAAAGAGAGAGGAAAAGTTTAAACCCCTCTCAGTTCACCTGCCTGGGAAGGATGCAAGCACTCATCTTCAAGTTCCAGAAGATGCCTATTGGCTCAGTTCAGTGGTGCTATATCAGCTTCAGCTGGTCATCTGACAATAACTTGCCAAAGTTTATGAGCTTCAAAACACTTAGCATCTGATCCAGATAGCTACTAGCGGCTCTGCATCAGTGGGGTGCTAAGAGTTAAAATTTGGCCTTAACTGCTGTTATACCCACTTCCATCAGTGCCTAGTTACACATCAGATTGATTGTAAAGCTTTATTGTTTTATAAGTCTCTGCTTGGTCTGTTACCAAGTCACATTAACAATCTGTTAATGGTTTTCATTATTCCCAAAGCATGCACAATAGGTGTCTATGACCTGGAAACAGTCCTTAGAGGAGACAAGAATAATGGCAATAATTGTGTTGATCTGCTCCTCAAGTGACATTTCTGATGTACTGGTACTGAGGTTTCTGAACATGGTTTCTGCTTCCTGAAAAAGGACTGGCCCATAAACGGAGAGTTGTTAAGAAAATGTAAAAGCATCAAGAGACAATACTGGGCAGAGTGATTCAGTTCACTCCTGTCAGTGCTTAACTTCACAGAAGGATGAGAAGAAGTTAAGGAAAATGCTAGCCTATCTGAAGCTGCTTCCTAAAAGTAAACCCTCATCCATCTTTAATGGAAATAGTGGAAGTAAACAGGCTGGCTTCAGTCATTTAAATGTAAATTTGGCAAGTCACTGCAGAACCTGTGAGGAAAAATAATGTCTTAACAACTTGATGAGACTTTGTAAGTCCAATCTATAGTTTCTTGGTAAGGAAGGTGGTGCTAAATAACGATTAGGACATTATCCAACAACTGCAAAACACAACTCTTGTTCCTGGCTTCACCACTGACCTGCAATCTGCCATTGATCAAATAATCTCACTTCTCCATTCATCTGTTTTCCACTCATCTTTTATTTCATTGAAAAGTAAGTTTTTAGCACCATTGATTGTTGCTTTTGATGTATTCAGACAGCAGAAATAAGCATTTGTGGACAGTATCAGCTGATGCTTTTGAGCACATATGTGCTTGAAAATAAAATAAAACTATACTTCTGTGATTAGAAAGTTTTAGAGAATCCATTCTCTTATAAGTTGTTCTTACAGAAAACAATGAATTTTTCCTCAGCCTCCAGGATGTTATGTAAGCAGATATAATTACTGTAAGCTGGATTTTATTACTGGTGGAGTGGAGTATATTAAAAAATATAAGAAGAAAAAAATAATAAAAATAAATTTTAAGAAATATTAAAAAATAAATAACTAAGTCCCAAAGGGAAAAAAAAGAACTGGAAATTGCTTATTTGCTTTAAATTAAATGTCTGTCTGCAATCCTGATGCCTTAAGTTCTTTTCTAAACCTGCCTGTAACTGTTCCCATACTGACAGAAATAAGTTTTTTAGACCTTATATCTAAGTTTCATTAGTATCCAAAAATTATATAGCTATCTCTTGTTAAAATCTCTGTTCTGTAGTTTTCTTGACTTTCATGCTAAAGGACAGTTTTTTTCTGTGTAACTCATCAGACACCCCACTGTCTAATTGGAGATCATGGATCCCATGATAAGAGTAAAGGACCAAAAAATAATTGGCTATAGCAATGCTCAGCTTTGAAGTCTCTAAATCCAATTTTGCATTCACACTTAAGAACTGCACTGGACT
>NW_010174883.1:9148-18163 GCF_000695765.1 Mesitornis unicolor
ACGACACCAGTCCCCAAGCTGATGTATCCCTAGACGTACAGTGTGTGTCTCTATATTTATGGTCCTGATTACTCATCTTCTTTTGCATCTAGTAACTTATATTAAAGTACAAGAGCATAAAATACCATTAATAACAACGACACGAGTATAAAAGGCAATACAAAGCAGTGACAAACAGAGGATCAAACATATATTTGTTCCAATTATACTCAGTTTTATCATGATAATAATTTATTTAGTAGATTTGTAACAGTTAATATATAGAAGATATTTTTTAAAGAAAGTTTCCCAGAAGATTAACATATTTAATTCTTGAAACCACAGTGAAAGTATCAATTTAGAGTTAGATTCAGTATTGTTCTGGGTATCCCAGGGTACATTTCTCTAAATTCTTGATTTTTAGGGACCTATATGGCAATAAGTAGGAAATAAAACACCTGCTGAATAAGCAAGTGGTATTCTTCTTTTGATGATGAGGTGATAGCTCTGAATCTTCCTTTTTCTCTTCATAAACCATTTAAATAATGCTGTATATATTTATTCCACTGCTGTTAAAAAAAAGGCAGAAAATGAAGAAATCTTGCTACATAAAAGAAGGAAACAAAATACAATCTTTTACTTTGAATTTGTTTGACAGTAGCTTATAAAATCTCTAGGTTATGTGAAGCTTTTAATCCATCACCCAGAGCTGAAGCTTCTCATTGAAAACACATTTTATTGAATTGCATTTAAATTATTTAGCCATTTTTATAGGCATAAGGTGATCAAATACATAATGTATTTTGATGCTCCCCAAAATGACCCTGATGGGTGCTGGCTTTTGCTCATTAAATTCAGACCACTCTTAGGAGGGGAGGAAAAAAAAAAAAAAGAACGAACAATAAAATTAAAATTTAAAAAAACAGGCTTGATGTGGTTTTTTTCAGGTTTCTTTCTTTCTTTTTTTTCTTTCTTTCTTTCTTTCTTTCTTTCTTTCTTTCTTTCTTCATAGGAAAAATAAAGGTCAGCTGCTAATTAGTGGTTTTCTGAAAGTATCCATTAATATTACATAAATTACTGCCTCAAAATCCAATTAGAATCCTGGGCCATATTGAAACTAAATAGATCATTTAATTTTCAGGGCACAATATGAAATGAGGTCTAGGGAAGAAATCAATACTGGTTCAGTAAGGAAATATCAAGAGGGGTGTGTGGCTGTGTGTGCGTGTATACTCACATAACATAGTAATCTCGGCTTTATGAGAACCTGGATATATCAGATAAATGTTTATTTAACTGTGAAGTTTTACATTCCTTCTGCTTTCTTCTGTGTTATCATCAGAGTTTTGAAGTGGGAAATGATGAACAAATAGAAAATATTATGAACTTTTTGTTTATTTTTTATTGATTGTTTTTCCTGAAGTTTTCCTGAAGACCACAAAAATTAAGTGAAACAGTGGATAGGCCTGGTTTCTATTTAGCTAAGGACTGTGATTCACTGATCATTCTATCTTGCCGATGTTTAAGTTTCTTGAGTTCTTGTGACGACATGGAATTGAGTTGTGTGCCTTAATGCCTCTTAGGCTTTGTAGGACATATTGTGAGCCAGTGAAAGGACTTTCTTTTAGCAACTAGTCTTCTCTGTACCATAATGAACAATAATTGATCAATATGACATGGGAATGTGTTTTTGTTATTATTAGCTCCTACTGTGGGAGGATGAAAGGAGTGCAAGTACTTCTACAAAGACCATTAGGTAAATGGACTAGAAGTAGCAACTCTTAGATTGAATGGGTAACTTCAGAGCTTGAAGAAGTCAAGTTTCTAAGCAACTAAATTTGGTATATAGCATCACACCCACTTACTCAACAAAAAGGACCTGGAAAACAAATGGTTCAGAACCAAGCTGCATTAGCAGGTCAAGCAGTTAGTGACAGATGAGTATGGAGATGTAAAAGAGAGTAGTAAGCAACAAGAGAGAAGTGAGTTGAAGAATTCTGCAAGTAGAAATTTCTGCTATTCCTAGAGACCAAAAGTGGAATATGTGAAGGATATCTCTGCAGAGTCATTGGTAAAATGGATAATTAGTTTAGTATGCACCTATGGATTGTTCCTGGGCCCCAACACTACACAAACCTAATCTAAAAGTGTTAATTGTAATAATTATGGAATACAAACAGCAGTAGAAAAGTAGAAGACTTGTAAGGATAAAATATTAAAATCCATGGACATGAATCATTTAGAATGGACTGATTTAGCAAAATAGTAAACACTGCAAATCTCTGTCAAAAAAATGACACTATTTGTGATGAATGACACATAAAGTGAAGTTTCAGAAGAAAAATGATCTGATGAAGAAAGAAAATAATGTAAGAAGATTTTAGTAATAAATTTCTGGTTTGGTAAGTTACACATAAGACAGTGATTGGGTTTCTGCTCTTGCAAAAAGTTTGGTAACTTGCTTTGGGTAGTAGGTATGAGTGGGAAGGACAATTTGTGAAACTGTTAAATCCTATCATCTTAAAAGCTGGCAAGTTGACAAAGAGTTCAACTAGATTACTCAGAGATCAATGTACTAATTCAAAAGAAGAGTGTAAATAACAAGGAACTCAGAAATTCTTATCCATCAGTACAAAATCAAAATAGAGGGAACACAGGCAGTGTTATTAATCTCATTGCTGTTGTCTCCACAAGGATGGGAAGAAAGGCACAGTTTCAGTGGACACAGGTTGGAATCATAAGTTACATATTGGAAATTCTGTTTAGAAATCAGGAAAAAAGTTTCATGATTAAGATGATCAAACATAGGATCAGGTTGCTCAAAATATCTGTGGGTTTTCCATCTTTGGAGTTATTCAGAACTCAACTGTACAAGACCTTCAAAAACCTGATTTTGATGGAACTGCACTAGGGAGTAGGGAGGTTGGACAAGAAAGATCTAGTGATCCTTTCCAGATTAGTTAAAGATTTTTTGAGTCTCTAATCAGGACAGCAAAAGACATAGCAGTGATAGGATCTTGTATAAGAAACACAAGGAACTGGAAATTTTAATTAATGAAATTAATTTTGTCTTAGCTTTGCTTGATGAAAACTGATTGCAAGAATGAAGAATTGGAATTTAGTTCTAGCAGGTAAAGAAAAAGAAGTGGTAGCTCTTACGGACCAAAACAGTTTATACAAATAAAATTAATTGAAGAAATTACTTTGTAGATGGGAATGGTAGAATTTTCCATAATAATACAGCAGAAGCAAACCTTCTCAGTAAGTATTTCCGTTCTGCTGAAAAATATAGTCATGTATATAATGATATGCTTTCAGCTCCAAAAAATGGCTAAGAATAATGTTTAATCATTGTGACTAAGTTTAATATATTTGCATTAACATATCATTCACACAAAAGAATTTTAAAAGAACTGTCTAAGACGGTCTCTGAGCTTCCTATGTCACTTTTCACGACATTTTGGACCACTAGAGATAATTCCAAGAACCAGATACAAAAGTGCTGATTTTTTCCAAAGGGTAATCAGGAAACCTGACTGATTCTATATATTTAGGAAAGATGCACTCTTACTTCTTTTAGACCCTGTCTAACTAATGTGACATCTTCATTTGAGAGGAGCATATGTTAAATTAATAAGTACAATAGTACTGGTACAGTGGTCTTAGATGTCTGTAAGACATTTGATTAAGGGCTATACAATATTTGATTAAAACAGAATCAATACAATAAATAAATTTAAAAGAATGAACAGATGCATTTTATTGTAAATAGGTTTGTTTGCAGTCAGATCCCATAACATTTATAATGTTAATCAAGAGTGACAGAGGTGAAGCCTTGAGACTTCAAGAAAAGTTGAGTTGCCTCTAATAGCATTGAGAAGCTCAGAGGTGATCTTATCCATGGATATGAATGCCTGATGGGAAAATGTAAAGAATACAGAACCTGACTTCTGTCAGTCGTACTCAGCGACAGGACTCAGTAGGCACAAAGTGAAAAAGAAAGAAATTTCTTTTAAATATAAGAAGCAAACATATTTTAAGTTGAACAAGCACTGGAACCAGTTCCTCAGATTTTTGGAAAGTATGTGGCGTCTCCATTGCTGAAAACACGCAAAATCCAGCTGGACAATCTCCTGATAAACCCGTTCTATTTGATCTGTCTTTGAGCAGGGCATTTGGCCTAGATGACCTCCAGAATTGCTTTCAATCTTCAGTTATTTTGTGATTCTGTGATTCTGCAAAGATTTAGTCAAGTATAATGATAAAACAAAGATAAGTCAAT
The DNA here is from genome assembly GCF_000695765.1 of Mesitornis unicolor. Lineage (NCBI taxonomy): Eukaryota > Metazoa > Chordata > Aves > Mesitornithiformes > Mesitornithidae > Mesitornis > Mesitornis unicolor. The sequence continues at coordinate 13,410 of NW_010174883.1, forward strand.
GTTACAGAAATTGATTGACTAGGCAAAAATAAACATAACTGGTTTAATAGACATTCAATGATAAAAATTGGCATCAAAGGATCGACAAAGTGGGTCATACTTTCCTGTTCCAGAAAGATAAAATCCAGAAAAAAATTGAAGGTCATAGTGACTAAGCAATGAAAGTAAATCTCAGTATCATCAAAGGGACCAGAAATAAAGAGAACCAATATAAGACCTAGCTCAGATAAACGGGAAGATCTTGAGAAGAAGGACAGAGGTTAGATGATCTCCACATGTAGCAAAACACAGGGATAAAACCTTGAAGAAGAATGAGTGAGCCATATCACATTAATGGTTTTACCTTACAGATGGGGTCTTTTTTCTGGGTTATGTTGTGCCTCACTCCTTTGTTCTGCAGCCTTGCAGGATGGCATATGGCCCTATGTGTTTTATACCAGACATAGTCTATTTAATCTTTTCAGTAACAATTAAGTTTCTATCTTAGCTGGTTCACAGATTATTATATCAGAACTGTTAAACTGGTGGGTTGTTTTTCTTCCACCTCAGTTTAGCTATTTTTTTGTTGTTGTTTAAAACAAACACTTGTCTCTATGGTGCAGCACATACCAATATAGAACAGAATTACAATGTACTTCCAGCCAAAATCAGTTTATTGTCTATTTCAGTAGTTTTCTTATGGTAGCAATTATTCTCTGTAAGCCTGCAAGCAAGCAGCAGAAATCTGAAATCATCAAAGAGTTTTTATCTGCAGCAATTTCAAAAATGGCAGGTAGCTGACAGTTTAAACTTCAGTTCTCCGCAGTAGAGCAGTGTGAGAACTGAAGAATGCCATCTGCCTTCAACAGCTAGTTTTAAATGTTCAGGAATCAGGCTTGTGTTGCCATTGCTCATATGCGCTAGTTAAATCAGGCTGGCATGGCACAGCAACAAATGAGTTACCCGTAGCAAAAACTGATGGGTGAACCCTATTGGTTTGAGGGTTACGACTGGGTTGAAGAGATGCATTCTCAGCTGTACCAAGACGGCTTTTTGTATTGTACTCACAAGTCTCTGTTAAACCAAAGGAGGACTCATTAGTAGTGTATTTAATTGTGCCCTTACTTAACATAATATAAAGTTTCTAATATAACCTTGTAAGAATACCAGATTTCGTGTATGTATAGTAGGAGAAGTGCAGCAGGTTAAATTTAGTTTAGAAAAAACAAAATCAACAACAACAAAAAACAGAAACCAACCAACCAAAAAACCTAAATTCATCTTCTCCTAAATCTCAGAACTGAGACTGAGGCTTTGTAATCCATAGCACCATGGTGATTTTGGAGGAGTAACATGAAACATTCAAGTTTACAGCTATTATATTCCTATCAGGGATGACCAAGTCCCTTTCATGAATATGAGACAAAATTAAAGTGCCAGATCTAAAAAAAAAGGAACAGGAAGTATAAAAGGAGAGTATTTAGGGTATATGTGCCCCTGAAAAGAAATTGGTATATTTTTTCTGCCGTATCTTTTTAATCGTTTATTGAAACATCAGAAATTGGCTCATTATATAGAAGGCAGGAACCTGTGTTATGCAGCATTTATCAGACCTCTTTATTACAGCACTTGCTCATGTACTCAACTTTGTACTGCATTCCAGTCCTGATCAACAGAAACAGTGGGCTGTTTTTGTCTTTTCTCCTTGCTATGGACAATGGATGACCTACTGAGAAAAGTTAATCATACTTCCTGATATTTCACAGCATTTAATTGTTTGTAACATCCTGATTTCTCCCAATATTTGCTCACAACACAGAATAAAATTAATTTCATGCTATATATGATCTACATCAAGTAACCAAGATAAAATTAGAAGATATAGGTGCAAATTAACAGTCTGTGTAGCCTGTGAAATTATAGAACACAATTTTTATTTGTACTGTTTGTTTTTTCTGACTTTGAACAGTTCTTTTAAAAATATTTTTAATCCTTTTTATTTTTTTCCGAATCTGAATGTTTTCTTGTTCTTTTATTCTTGTAACAATAGCCAAAGACATTCTGCAGAATTTTTTCTTTTGAATTTTTATTTTCAGAAGGAATTTACGTTTAGATTTTACCTGAACTCAAATAACACATCATTTTATCTTTATAAATAGATACTCTAGTTTGAATTGCTGATCCAAATAATAAAAAAATAACAAATTTTTTCATTATAAAACCTATACTTATTTATTTATAATCCATGGATTTTTCTAGGTTTGAGCAGACTAAATTTTTTTCTGTTTAAGGAATTTTTCTGCACAAAAATTATCAACTATGTCCAAAAATTGTATAACTTATTTGGAACTGTAAGATAACACAAAGAATCCTGAATTGATTTAACAAAATTAGGTGAAAGTATTAGTGGTTATTTTTTGGTTAAAAGGAATTAATACTAGATGGAAGGAACAAACTGATTTTCTCCTGTATGCTGCTGAGGTCTAAAGGTGGCAGAAGCAAAGAGTTCTGCCTATTGGGATGAGTGGCTCAGCAGAAGAAGGTGTTCAGAAGACCTTAGCTGTAGAAGCCATACTGGAACAGGAAAGAAAATCTTACCAGGAGTAATACCTGGCAAGACAAGAACATGACATTGCTGAAATAAAATATTTTTAGACTAAAGGAATATAAAGAAAAGAAACTCTCCTCTCCAAAACTACTGCAGTATATGTATCCTTGAAGGAATTACGTCTAGAAATTAGTGAAGTGCTCTTATTTTGATTTCTTATAATGGAAATATATGGAATTATTCAGCACAATTCAAAGGCAGTTCATTTAAAACTGGTTAAAAAAGATGGAACTAATTTTCACCAGATATAATTTGATGCAAACAATTTTATAACAATTATATAAATACCTGTAGTTATATTAAAAAGTATAATGTAATAGTTACCTTGAATTGGAGCAAAATTCAAACTCTATCTCATTGCAGCATATAAAACATGTCCCTATGGAGACAAAGTTTTAGTATTTCCAAGAAAATATAAAACTTATTTCCTATCACCTAATTTTACTTCAAAAGCACAAGCAACACAAGAATGCTTAGAACTGATTTTATACCTAAACAGAGAGAGACCCAGCAGCAAAATACCCACAAAATTTTTACTAGTAATATTTTTCTTAAAGATTCTTTTGAGCTTTCAGTGATTGAACTTCTTCGTATGGTCTCCAATGTTTTCAGTTTTAGATTTGTTAAAAATATAGCTACAAATGTTACCTCCTGTCAAGATCTCTTTTAGGAGGAGATAACAGCTGAGCATCAGGAAGAAGCAGTCAGCACACAAAACACACACACCAAAAACTTTCCTAAACTTTCTTAAATACCATAAAATCTTGAGTTCACAGCAATATTTGGAAAATGCTTTTAACAATGCTTATTGTTGTTTCCTGCTGTTATCCCCTTAACCTGAATAAAATGTGATTTTATGCCCCTCTCCAATAATATCTGAAAACCGCCTTACTTTATGATTTGCCAAAAACTTCCCTCATTACAATTCCGTTTCCTTTCTTTACACAATACTTTTTATTATATGCTTGAGGGTGATGGCTTAAAAGTCATGCCTAAGGGCTGAATTACTTAAACTCCCTTGAGCCACAGGTACAAATTCTGGCAGGGTTGACTCAATTCTGCCTCCTTTCAAGGGAAAAAAAGTAAATTCTGTGCAGGTGGGAGTTTTTCAAGGAAGAGCAAAATTGCAACTAATAACCAGCCAGCTTTCTAGAAACATTAAAGCTTTCCATCAGAAGGAACTTTTCCCCAGCATCTTTCACCAGTATTTCGTCTTCTGTCACTTCAGTGCTGAAGCCTCACCAGAAATGTTCGCTTTAGCAATCACACTCTACCAAGGGTTGCATAGATCTGGTGTGGTTATACAGGGGCAGGTAACACACTGCCTTTAATTCCAGCCCTGATCTGTTTATCTTATTTGTTAAAGTTTTAGTAACACTCACTATTTTCTAAAATTTTAATGTGATTTTTCTTTCAAAGATACAAAAGAGGAGACAAAAGTCAATCACTGAAAATCTTACCTTTAATTGTAAGAAAAACAAGAGTTTTTTTCTTTCATGCTTGCAAAACAAGATCTTGAAACTGTGAAGCATGCACACCTCAAGAGGTCAGCAGCAGTATGATGAATAAGGACAGCCTCTAAACTCTTATTTTAAAATAGCGTGGTTTTATGCAGTCTTTCATGGTTTGTAAAAACTCTGGGCTGGCAGCTCTGTGGAGTGATGACGAGGATGCAATCAACAGCAGAAGGTAGCCCAGGTTGTAAAAGGTGTTGACATACCGTAGGAAGAACAGCATCACAGAACCAGGCAGCCTTGGAAGTTAAGTCAATGTTTAAACTTGACTGACATGTCCCATATCTGGACTCTCTTTCCAACTAGTAACAATATTGCCAGTTCTCAAAAGTTCAGGCAGGAATTTTCTGTGTTGCAAGCCTGTGTCAGGCTGATATAGCATCAAAATACCTCAATAAATGGTCATATCATTTCTGAAAAGAAGTTTAGGGGAAAAAAAACTAAAGATGTGCTCACCCGTAAAGAATATTTTCATAAAAGTATTTTCTCAGAAGCATCCTGACCTTTGCTTGTTAGAAAGATTTGAAATTTTACAACTTGTCTTCTCATCATTAGTGTGAAAATTTGCCTAATTTTGCTTGATCCTTCAAAGCACTATTTTCAGAAATTCAGCAAAAACATGCTAAGGCATCCTAGCCACTAATTGATAATTG
>NW_010174884.1:0-650 GCF_000695765.1 Mesitornis unicolor
GTGGAATCACTGCATAGCAAACCAGTTCTGTCGAGCTCAAACCAGGACAATATCCCAAGTTTGTTGTGGGTGGATTTCCAACACCAGAATGCCACTTAATGGCACAAAAACCTGATGTTTTCTCCCTTTATTCCTTAAAAAATTAGAAATATCCACAGGTAGAAACAGATTTAAGGTGCCAGCAGTACAGAAATGCTCTCAAATTGTAAAAGTTGGCTCTAACCCCAGTCTCATATTTCTGATGTATTTCCATATAGGAAATAATCCATATTTTCATTTTCCAGTTACTCTACAAGTTGAGAGTTCTGAGTTTTTCCCCTTCACAAAGCAGACGTTGCCTTCCTATAGCCCAATTTTTTGGTAAATTCCTTGAAATCTGCAATGCTGATGTCAAATACCATCGTGGCTCCCACTTTTTGACAGAAACATTTTGGAGAAGCACTTGCAAGCCAAGTTTTCCCCATCGTGCTGTACAATCCACTGGACAACTGTGACCGGAGCACAGTTATATCAAATCAGAGCAATATTAGATCAGATCAGTGGTAAATTATCTCTAAAATGGGTGTATATAATAATACATGGGGCTTGGGGGAAGATTTTTTGGTATGTTTAGGTAGAGTTGGTGTTGAGGTCAATTGGTGGTGCCCCAT
>NW_010174885.1:0-4250 GCF_000695765.1 Mesitornis unicolor
GAGAGATTCTGTGATTCTGTGATTCTGTGTGCAGAATTTAGGACAACAAAATGTTCTTTTTATGTTTCTTAATGGTTAATCCATGTTGCAGAAGAAAGACGGCTATTGGGGATATTAGTAAAAAAATTCTCTACCCTTGAGGTTTATAGATTTTATGTAGTTAGCTTTGATTTAAGAATTTCACCTGTTATGGTTTAAGGGTTACCAGCCTGAAAGGGAAGGACAGGTGGTGTCTGTAGGACCCTGTGGGGGTCAGAGATCAGTACTGTTCCCGCCCCTTTCCGGCCACAGTCTATAAAAAAACAAGGAGGCCCAAGGTGTTCAAGCTGGTTTCTGTGGCGGTTTTCTGTGGCATCTCAGGACACCTGGGGCTTCCTCCACGTGCTCGGCAGCATCCACCACCATCTGCTCCCGGCACCACTGCGGTCCCTGGTGACGAGTCACAGCAGTTGCAGCGGCCACGAGGCACTGCTCGGACATTTCCACTCGGGACTACTGGGATCGGGTTTTGTATAGAGTTAAATATCCTTTGTCCCTTATTAATTCCCTTTTTCCTTTCCTCTGTCGTTTTTCATTAAACTTGTTCCAGTCTTAACTTCCATCCTTGTCCGAAGCATCTTTTTTCTCTATTCTCCTTTTTTATTTTAATCCTCCCCCTGGGAGGGTAGTGGACAACAGAGAGAAAATCCTGCTCCCTGGGCTTCCCCTGAGCCTTAAACGGAGACACAGCACAGAAAGGAAAATGTCACTTCACAATCTACTATCAGGAAAAGTATGAAAACATAGTTTAGACCATTTAAGTGGCATCTTACTGAATGATCATGTCTTGAAGAAAACTTTAAGAGGCAAAATACATTTCATTTTCTTTTGGGTGCTGCATATGATTTCTTATGCTTGAGTTCCATAATCCTTGGTGATTATGAATATGTTGTATCACTTTTCTAGCAAGCCAACATTTGTACCAATTAGTTTTACTAGAACAGAATTCTATTTATGAGTGCACTCAAACATGACAGGTATACTGCTTTGATTTTCTGTGCCTTAAATGTAGCATAAACATTCTTAAAATCACATCAGAGCAGCATTCTGTGAATTAGTTGTGAACTCCCCTTTTCAGCTGTATTAGAGTTTGCTAGAGATTGGAAGAAGTTGTACTTTTGAATAAGAGACTTGCCAGTGCATTTCAAAAGATAAGATCTTTAACTGATAGTATTTCTTCAGAAGAAGTAAAGTTATGGAATATTTTGACATGAAGCACTTCAGGAGTGAAGAGACACACAGAAATAGCATGGCCATTTTACTCTAGCAAATTTTTCCACCTGTTTCACATACAGTTGCTCTAAAGATCTAAGCTACACAGTAAATTAAATATAATTTATTTTATTTAATCAATTAAATGTAAACAAAAGAAAATATTACTTTGTCAACAAATATCTATTTATTCATATACACATCAAGAATTAAACTACACTATTGTATAATATTTTTACTAAATAAAGGATTTTAGTAGCCTTAACCCAACCTTCAGGCAAGCTGACTTCTAGAATAGAATCCAGAACTCAGCTGGACCCTGAATCACAGAGCTCTAGATCAGAAGTACTTTTTTGCCTCCAACAGCATTGCACCCTTTTCTGAACACTGGCAAAACTTCCAGAAAGAGTCCCTCAATACACATTCTTATTCCGACTAGTTGCCTGGTGACTAAGAGAAAGAAAAATGTTGCAAGGCCTTTGTCACTTCTTGGTTTATAGTACTGCAGCCATCTAGCAACAAGGTACGTTGTTATATAGACTTTTGGTAATATCAGTGATCTTAACTCTATTTTTTAGGGATATGATCATCTTAAGTATTATGCATGCTCTCTAAGTGGTTCTGGCATCAGGTCTCTCAGATAATTGATCTCAGGAAAGACCTAATATAAAAAGAAGAGACTGAATGAGTGAAGTCTTTTCATTTGGAATATTTGGACTTAGGTGCCTTAACTCCACAGGAAATTGTATTAGAGATATGAAGATCTTTTTTCCATCTAGCCCCTAATGTCTCTATTTATGGTCAATTACACAGTTTTTGGCTTGCAGCTACTGCTGAAGAAACAGCAATGTAATTATGAACATATTTTTCAAATAAGCAGTTTTATTTTAGAAGCTCTAATTAAGGACTAGAGGTATGATCTAAAAATTCTATTTATCTATCATCTGCTTATATATGAGTATTATCTCAGTAATTCACTGAGAGGAAGAGAGTTATAGAGACTTTTATTAAGGTCAGAAATACATAGAAAGGAATAAATTATGTTATCTTCTAAGTCATAGATTAATACTGCTAAATCTTTAAATATCAGAATATCTTAACAAATACTTGGTTAATCAAGGAAGATTTTTAGGAGACATAGATACAGATATAGATAGACATAGATGTGGCTTCCGTATGTACACATCTGGCAGCAATTAATATCTTCATGTAGCTATTGAGATGCTTAACTAGTCTTTGCATAACCGATGTTTTGACTACTTACTACAAAAGCAGTTCAGTTTTTCTTCAGAATTTTTATTTACAGCTCATAATACCTATTAAATGCTCCAAATGTAAACATTAAATATTTGCAAAGGAATTCCAACAATTTGAGTGCACCTTCACATTACCTTTTTTCCCTGACATTCTTTTACCAACACCAGGAACTCTTGTATGCAATCAGTAGTAAAAGTTAATATTGAAAGATGTGGGGAGGTACAGAGAAAACGACAACCTACTAAAGTTACTATAAACCAAAATACTCAAATTTAAATTCTTAAGAAAAATAAAACTTTTTTATTTAATTATTGTATTATTCATATAATTACTATAACAATTATAACTAATAAGCTTTACTTTCTACTCTGTTAAGACATGACAGTGTGGATATTGGTGAAAGTGTGGTCATGGAAAGAGATTGTACATTATTACACAGCTGGACAATGAACATGCTGCAAGGAATTTTTTTTTCTCTAAGCTTTCATTTTCAAAACTCTAAGGGTTTTTGTTTTATTTTGGGGAGATTAAAGAATTTTATAAGTGAAAAACAAGTGTAATAGCTAGGTACAGAAACGTTCAAGTCATATATCTGGAATCTGAGTATTGTTAATAAAACAAAGTGACATTTTACACCTTAAGTAATGAAAATATTAAACTGACGATAGGAAAACAGTGATAATAATGCAAAGAACTGAAAATGAAACTAAACAAAATAGCTTTAGCAGACACAATAATTTAATGCACGATACTATTATCAACAAACAAATCTTAAGGGTAATCATTTCTCTTCAACTGAGAAATATTCAGTAGATATAAGTCCCAGTGACTCTTTTAACATAACTGGCAAAATAAATAAATTATGGGGGCACTGGGAACACAGGAGACACCAGACTAATCTAACAAAAACTCTGTTAAAATAATTAAAGAGATTTAGAGTTGCTCACTTAGACTTTCTAAATAAAGCTACAAATAATGTGTAAATATCATATACTCTTTTTACAAGCTATTTTACTTGTAATTTTTACATAATTTCTCAGCAGTCTTATCAGTCTATTTTCTGTAAACAGCAAACCTGCTACTCCAGCCTTCTTACATCATTTTCAGCCTCATGAAAAAAAAGAAAAAAAGAGAAGAGAAAAAAAAAGTAGAGCCTTTGTCTTGCCTAGAGCTCCAAGGAAGTTTGGAACTAGCAATATGTTGAGATCTTTCCCAATCAAAACTATCCTCAGGAAACAAACATATTATTATATGAATGCAATAAAGTACCAAGAAACAAGGACTGCATAGATTTTAAAGAAGGATTGTTGTGGTTTAGGCCCAGTGCATAGCTGAGCACCACGATGCCGCAAAAAAAGGGCTAGTCAAAATAAGGACTGGGAGGGCTTCAAACCAGTTGAACAGGTCACAGGCAAAAGACAGATTCATCATAAGGAATAAAAAAAACCCAACAATTTTAATTTGTTACCAACATCAGAGTAGAACAATGGGAGATACAACCACATCTTAAAATCAAAACACCTTCCCCCCACCCCTCCCTTCTTCCCGGGCTCAACTTTTGTTCTCGGTTTCTTCACCTTCCCCCTCCCCCTTTGCCTTGAGGTGCAGGGGGATGGGAATACGGGGTTGCATTCGGTCTTCCCGCCATGCCACTCCCCGCCACGCCACGTGCTTCTTAGGAGAAGGAAAAAAAAACAAAAAACCTCAGCCCTGTGTCTCTCTCTCTCTGCTTCCACGTGGCC
>NW_010174886.1:0-4872 GCF_000695765.1 Mesitornis unicolor
ATAAATATATATATAGTTACAGAAAGAAACTAGGCAAAACCAGTACAAAGTACTGGATTTGGTCATGCAGGCAAGCAAATGACAGAATCAACAGAGAATCATGCTTAGGGAAATGTCTGAGTAAAAACTGTAGAAAGAAAAAGTACTCAAAGAGAGAACATATTGGGTGAGGAAAGAAAACTTGAAAAGAGATGGGGATAGGATAGGCTGACAGATACAGGAGTTTAAGAAAGGCATAGAGTTTGACGGGGAAGGAAATTAGATTAAGTTTAGGTGGTTAAAAAGCAACTGTTAGGAAGGGCCAGTGGGAAAACAGCAGAACATTTAACATTCAGGATTCCACTATGCTCACAATTAAGGGAAAACAAAATAAGCTAGAAGGATTGATAATATTAGAAATTTCTGTATTGATAGCAAGGGGTGGCAACCTTAAACACATAGCAGGACATTGCACTAAAAGTAGTTAATATTTAAGCAAACACAACACCGAGAAAATTACCAGGCAATAACAGATCAGTGTTCCTGCTTCAAATATTCTCAGTGGTGTGCACATGTGTCGGGGATGTGGGAGAGAGAGAGGTAGCTGAGAGAGGTAGGTTTGTATTTAGGCCTTTCACTGGACAGTGCACTTGAAACTCTATTTGTCTGATTTCAATAGAGGCTATTCATTACAACAGTTTTAATTCATAAAAAAAAAAGTAAAATAAAAGACTATGAGTGTGTTAAAAAAAAAAACAAAAATGAAAACTGTAAAAAAACAAAAATGAAAACTGTATTAGTCTGAAACCTTTCCACTGGGTTTGATTAAACTTCTGTGGTCTTCTATGGATTGTGAAAGGGCTTACTGCAATGGCCTCATGAGTGAATGACAGGCAAAAGGGAAACAAGCAGAGAGCAAAACATCTGTACGCGGCCAGTTCACAGAGGCCACACAAAGCAAGCAGCAGGCAATGAGGAATTTCTTGTATTTAACACAATCCTTATAGACAAAGGAGAGTTTAGTCTTCATGCGTGAGCTGCTTAGAAAAGCAACTGCTGAAACCATTCCTTGAAAAGCAGGCATCAGAATAAACAAAAAATTAAAAGGAAGGAAAAGCAGGAACACTGACCGAGTTTATTAGACATTAATGTTAAAGCTAAAAAGGTTGTCATGCATCCAGGTTCATTCTCTCTCATCATGCACAACAGTTAGATACCAACACTCATCAAAAGCCATGACCAGGGCATTCTATGCTTAAACATAACATGAACTTAAAAAATGCCACAATGCAGCTACATTCATTTCATTTGTATTCTTTGTTATTGGTTTAATTAAAAGTTTTGTAAGGTGGGTAAAAAGTAAAAACACACCAACCTTCTCGCAGCTCTGAGGGATGTAGGGGGTTTGATGCAGAACACAATGAAATGAGGAAAGGAGAAAAACAAGGGAAACACAGAGAGAGTAAAAAGGCCATATCAAGGCTTTCAACTGCTACTTGAACATCTCTACTTGCTCTAATTAAAACTTCCTACCTCATCTTGAAAAGTTAGCATTTTCCACAGCTACAACGGTGTTAGAAACAATAGCTAGCATAATTTTGAAATTTTCCTTTGGATAAAAAGGTATACATGACTCATGCAGTACAGGAAAGTCAGTATGTTGGAGGAGAAGAGAAAGAAAAGTTCAAATAACTTTCTATGGATGTCATAACTATGAAATGTTTTCCTGTCTTCTTTTTATTTTTTTTTCCTTTTTTAAAAAAAATTAGCCAAAAGAGTCATAACATATGAAAACATATCGGGTTGATTGAAAAATCAGCTCTAAAAAAATTTCAAAATCAAGCTAGGTATTTTTGGTAAGGTCATCCACCCTACAGTAAAGTTACAGCTGTTTATGTTTTCAGTCCTATTTCCCCCACCCATTCCTTTATACTGTAGACACACACACACACACACATATATATATACACACATGTATGTATGTATGTATGTTATAGGCTTTGTTGTACAGAAAGCTACATCAACCAGCCATTGGAAATGCTGTCAGAAACAAAGCACTTCTTTCTAGTTGAACCAAAGGAATACTTTCGTATGTTAGAAAAACATGTTTCAAAAAATATAGCCAATTGACACTGTCATGGTAAGGACTACACTCATGAATCTTACACTAAATATATATATTTATACATACATATATATAAAGAAGAAATAGAAAAGAAGAAAATACAGTTGTGCTCTGCATACATAGTATTATAAAGTTAGAAGCTTTTCCTTTGCAATTACGCAGCAGAGGTCAGGTAGCCATACACCTCAATGCTTTGGAGTTACACTCAGCTGATTAGTAGCACACCAAGCAGTCACCTCAGGAGTTTGAAACGGAAAGCAAAACAAAACAAAACCAATAAAAGAAAATAAATGCAAAGCACAATTTAACTTAATGCAGGAAAAATAGAAGTCAAGATGTAAAAATAAAAATATACTTACAAACCTTAACCCACAGGATAGACTGGACTCAAGAGTGCTTTAAAAGAACAAAAAAAACCCCAAGCCCTTCCTCCACACTTTTAAATTATTTTTACGACTGACACATTTACCATGGCATTTTGCTTATTATAGCAGTAACTGTATAGATTCTGAGAGTATCTTAGCTCTGATCCTGAATGAAGAGTGGATGCCAGGGTTATGTCATTCCTACCTCTGACATATAGATTGGCAGGGGCAGAATAGCGTGTACCCGCACTGTTGGTTGCAACACACTCATATTTGCCTTGGTCAGATTCTTCACTCAGTTCAATTTGGAGGGCACCTGTATGAATATAAAATATATTGCCAAAGAGACGGTCAGAGAAGGCTTTTTAAATCCATAACAATACACCGCTTAACAATATGAAAAGCTTGTATGCGAAGGTCCACTCAACGTCGGTTCATTTTCTTGCTAAGGTGCACAGACAGAAAATGATGCAATGAAAAAAACAAAGAGATTATTTTTTTCACATCATCAGTGCTAGCACAGGAAAACCATTTGCATTTGGCAAAAAAAAACCCTCTCTAAACAATACTCTTTCCTAGACCATTAAAATGAAGATGGGTGAGACTGCTTCAAGGAAGAATGGCTTTTGAATGAAACAAAAGAGATTAAGTAGTTGGGTCATTATATTTTTTAAATTTTTAATTCATTGTTTTGATCTAGTAACAAAAGTAGCACAAAAGGTGGCAGTCATAAAAAAGGCAGGAGAGGCTTCAAGAAATCATCTGCTAAAGAAAGCCAAAAATGTGCAGCAAGAACAAAAAGGCTGCTTAAAGTGAAAAAGAAACTGCATTAGTAATTTATAATTATCAAAATATTCTTTTAAAGAAACAAAACTCCCTTAAGACATGCAGATTGGTAAGACAAGAAAAGACAGCTTTCCGCAACTTACAATCTTAAAGTACGTTTGCTGAAAAACAAAGAGCAGTTGAATTAGAAGACAAAAAAGTTAAAAAGCATGGTCTACGCCAACAAGGAAGAACCAACCAACCACTGCTGAGGACCACAGGAGGCCCCCCCCCAAGACACCCATCAAAATCCACAAGAGGGATTAGCAGTGTGGTGTCACAAAACCCAAGAAAAATATAAAACAAGAATTACAAAAGAAGTAAACAGTTTTTCAAGACCATCAAAAACCAACAATACCACATACCACCAAGAATAAGTCATTAACCTTTAATTTCCAAAACCTGTAGATTAGAAGATCCAAAAATCCTGGGGTGAGAGAACTCCAAGAAAAACAAAAGAAAACAAAAAAAAATAAAGGGAAAAAACCATTTCTGTAAATTTTTTTTGGGGGGACATAACATTTTCATCTTTACAAAGTTAAAAGAAAAAAAAAGGATTGAAGAAGAACAAAAATAAAAACCTTTTATGAAAGATAAGACAAAAAGAAGATAGTCCATGTTGTCTTCTGCATGTCTGCTACTGTTCTCCAGACCATCTTGGCTTTGGTCCAGGACAAGAACAGCTAAGGAAGAAAAAAAATGATCTTTTTTTGCTCCAGTTGGACAAAAAAAAAGAGGAAGGAAAAAAAAGGAAAAAAAGAAAAAAAGAAGAAGAAGAAAAAGAAGAAGAAGAAGAAGAAGAAGAAAAAGAAAAAAGAGGGACAAATGGTACGCTGTGACTGGGCTATGGCCAGAAGACCTGGATATGCTTTCTTTGAAGCATATCACAAATCAAATAATAATTTATTTTATATTTTTTTTCCAATGAACAAACAAAAAAGGCAAAGGAAAGGGGAGTGTGCAGAAAGAAAGGTCACAATATGAGAGTCACTGATCATAACCAAACAGGACAAAGGAAAGAAAAATCAGATGATGGACATTTCTGTGGTTTGGTTTGTTGTTGTTTTTGTTGTTTTTTTTCTTAAAAAAAGAAAAACAACAAGACAAAGATGAGAGGTATGAAAGAACAGAAAGAATGAGTAAGATCATTCTGTGAACGTTAGTTCAGCACTCTTACCTCTTATTGGTGTACCACCTGGGTGGATAATATGAATGCAAATAAGATTAGAAAGAAGAAGCATTAGTACGAGAAGAAGGAGGCTAGGGCTTTGGAAGAAGAATCAAATTAGATTTACAGAATTAAATAAGGACTTAAGAGAAACTTGAATTACTATACTGTTAAAACAGGAATATATTAGATAGTATTATCAGGTTATAAAAGCAAGTTGCATTGTACCACAAAGGGCAATGGCTACAATTGGTTGCATTGCCATTCTCAGAGTTGTATCTGAGTTCTTAGATGTTTGGTTATATAGGGTTAGACATATATCGAATATGCCTCAAATACTTAAAGGAAACTTCACAATACTGTACTTATGACATAGATTAGGAAAATACTGGAAATTCTATTTAAATATA
>NW_010174887.1:0-468 GCF_000695765.1 Mesitornis unicolor
TGGGGTTGTTCCTGCCCAGATGCAGGAACATTTCACTCACTGTGCTGACCTACAGCAAACAAGAACTGTTGGAGTGCACATGGATGCTCCAGATGCTAGGGACACAGAATTAGCAAACCCACTGTAGAACTATCCTTACTTGCAACAAAATAGAAAACAATATTTCAGTGGAGATGACTGTCCATTACACAGAAAGTTACTTTTATAATGTTTCTGAAAGCTAATCAATGCAAGACTCCTGCTGGGAAAGTCTTAAGGGCATTATAGGCACACACAAAAGTAAAGGGCTTTCAAGTGATCTAATTTCAGTGAAAAGGCATTCTGATATTTACAATATATGTAAATCTGAGGCAAATGACAGTCTTGATTTAAAACCTCAGACTCCCAGCATATGGAGATAGGATCTATTCAAGATTAAAAAAAAAAAAGTCATAGTATTTCTCAAGTACTTGGTGAAAACCAGGAATG
>NW_010174887.1:499-2193 GCF_000695765.1 Mesitornis unicolor
TGTTCAGAGTATCGCTCAGTCGTGTAATTTCTTTACCACTGGTTTTCCTTTCTTCAAGATATGCATCTGCTTTAGGATTTTCAATCTTGTATTAAATGTTCTCTGACAAAACCAAAAGCTTCTTTAGAAACATCTGAGTGCTTGTATTAGAACTTCGGTTAGTATGTGAATCTTCGTGTGTGTTTTCAGCCTCTCTGACACGCAGTTTCAGACTGCCTCCCCATGCACCACCAAAGACCAGCATGCCGAGAGGGTGTGTAGGATGCCATGTACCTAGAGTTTCCTTCTTGTCCTGGATGAGATTTGGACTGTAGAGATTGGAAGCAGAGGAAAAATTGAGGCAAATGTCAATTTTTACTTGAAGGCGAGAGATATCAATAAATCCTATCGTATGTCTTAGAGCCTTTTATTTTTTTTACCACAAAGTCCAGCTCATGGTTGGGTATGCTTACTTACGTTTACTGCAGTGCGAGTACCTGTGCTGCATCAGGTACTAATATTAGGTGGCAAAGGTGCAGAGAAAACAGCACCACTGATGACTGTGATGCAGGCAAAAACAAAGGTCACAGAAAAATATCAGATTCATTTGCTTGATAAAAGTTAGTTTTATTTGAGGATACTTTTCATTACCTTTTTCCCAACATATAAGAAAGGATAGGGGGAGGGTGGAGGGCAATGCCTCTATTGATCCTTTTAAGTTTCGTAGGAACTTTCTTCATAATTCCTAGCTACAACTAAGGCTATACTCCTTCAAACTGCAAAATGGTCTTCAAATTTTAAAAATCAGTTTGGTTTATACATGGAAGTACAGTAGCTTAACTCTTGCCTCTAGCATTACAGACATTAGATGTGTGGATAAGATTTCTGTTCTTTGTATGATTTTCTGTAACACTAGACAAAGCTTAAAAATAATTCTATAGGCTGCTTGTTTGAAGTTACCTGCTTGTCATCTGACATGAAGTCATCTGCTTCCATAGTTCTGCTATTATAAAGCTTTCCAGAGAGCAGCACGTTAAACTTACAATACCGATTCATTTCACAGGCCTGACACGACACGTTTGTTGGATTTTTCAAGATTATGCGAACATCTGGGTAACAATCCACACGCTCCTGAAAAACAGATTTCAAGTAACGTTAAAGAATCTCTGTAAGCTGAAAGATGCCTCAAATAGGCTGCTGAGTACTCTGTACTCGCACAAAATTAGTGCAAAAGAAACCGAAGAGATTCAGGAAATCTTTCACCTTTCAGTTGCAAACATAAATATCTTCTCAGTCATTTTCCAACACTTCACTCAGTTCTAGTTCATTAATTCTTTCTCTGGGCTTCAGATATAAAGAATGGCTCCTGCATCCTGGAACTTCTTTTTCTCTCCTCTCCTCTCCTCTTTTTTTTTTTTTTTTTTTGGGGGGGGGGGAGGGCACAACTATATCAGTTGGTCTACTTCAAATAAACACACTATATCTCTCCACTGGCCATACTGCAATTATTACAGTGATTGTTAGATCACCACACCTATCACATCACTGCTATTCTATTAATTCACATTCGCATGAGTAGGTTACTGTATATTGACTTATTTATTTTTAAGTAGTAGAAGGTTCAGTATGAACATACTGGTTTATCCTTTTGTGGGAAAATGAAAAAATTTTGTTAAAACGTTTAGCAAGTGACAAAAATTCTCAAAGAGTCAGCT
>NW_010174887.1:2213-7932 GCF_000695765.1 Mesitornis unicolor
GAGAAACATTCAGGTAACTGAAAACTGAATCTATTCTGTTACCTGAATGTTTATCTGGTTATAAACACAAAATATTTACAATATTTATAAGTAACAGAACAAGTTACATAACATAAAGAACAATGAGTTTCTGTTTAAAAAATATGTGTAAATATAGCAATTATTGTACTTTTACTGAGGATTACTATATATATATATATTAAATCTGTCAGTAATAATATGATTTGGAACCCATTTCACTATTAAAAGTAGAAGCTACATACCTTGTATCGATCTTTCCAGCGACTTCTAGAGATTAAGTTCTCAAGACGAGGTTGAATGAAGCGGTCATCCAAATAATGAAGTGAGAGCAGCATATCCTGCGCATACTTCTTTTGTCTTGTTCCATCTGTTCAGTGAGAGTCATTACTAATTTGCTGACCACCCTATGCTATACAAGTTTCTTCAAGTAAAATATTCAAGGACATCATGCTTCTGCATACTAAGAACTATGAATGATGTTAATAAATTATTACTGAATGAAGAAATTTGCTACTGTTATTCATAAAAGTGATCCACACGTATTTGATAAACTTAATTTTTAAAAGTCTGTATCACAAGAGGTACATGAATAAACTCTACAGTCAAGGTTAAAGTAAAAAGCTATAATCCAAATGGAGACCCATTCACTCAAATCTTAAAAGAATGGAAAAGGGGGGAAGTACCTTGCTTTTTGTCCAGTTTATGTAAGCTGCTCATAATGTATAAGGGTGGAGGTTGCAATCCATGAAAACAAACTGCTCTGAGCTACTTCACAGCAGATATTTTAACAACTCCCTTAATTACTTATAAAGAACAAACAAAAACAGGCTTTTACACTTCAGCAGCTAAGTCAGATGCCTCGAGTTAGGCAGCGTAAGTACTTCCAAACATGTACTCAAGCAAAAGAAATAAACACGTATGAGAATGAGTGAAACCACCACTATTCCACAACTGTCTCCCAAATATGTGCTGGACTCCAGGAATTAAACAGGACTTTCACAGGTGTAGGCCAATTCATACTGTCTCGAGCTTCAGCATGTACAGGCACACAAATTAATTCAGCTCCTATTTTTTTTAGCAGTGCTGTTATCAAAGAAACAGAACCTAGAAGGACCAGTGGCTATCTAGATTTCTGCATAAAACTAGTTAATTGTCATTATCATTATAGCCACCATAACGACAATTGTTTTTCCATATAGATCTTACACACACATTTTCAGTAAGTCAGCTATACTAAAAGCTTGAAGAGGCTATGCTAGACTATAAAAAGTCCCTCACAATAAAAAGCAAGTCTGAACTCTAATACTCTAATACTCTTGGCTCAAACTAAGTAACAGGTACACTTCCATTAACCCATAAAAATCCATTCTGTGTTACAAAAATATATCTTTGTAATGCTAGGCTATGTTCATACTATACAATGTTCTTCTGAAAGACAGAATATGACCTCCAACTCACTCACATAGCTGATCAGCTTCCAGCACCTTGGCAATAAGTCGTTAGTTTTGTAGGAAAGATACAATTTTAAATATAAGGAACCTATTACAACATAAATCTGGCAAAGTTTACTTATTACTTGTCATAAGCTTGTTTTCACTTGGTAAACCAAAACAAACCAAATCTAACACCTGAAAGAACTAGCAGTGGTAGATGAAAGACATTTTTAGCTCCAAGAATACACAGCCTTTATTCTGAGGTCTGTGGTGTACTTCAGTTTCTCCAGTCGCTCTTCGCTCCTGACACCACCAAAACTTCCTCTATTTGGCACTCTGCTGACTCCTTCCACAACCTGACCCTGAGAGCCCTCTCATTAATCCCATCTTTACAGTGCTTTTGAAACTAAATGTGAGGTTGCCATTCCACCCCACTAGGCCAAACGCCAAAAAGCACTTCCTCAGCAAGAACGAGATAAGAAGTTCTGACTGCACATGCACTTTATTTTATCTGAAAGCACAAATGTTAAAAAAAAAATAAATAAAAAAATCAGACATGGAGTAATCTCCATAACTAATATTATTATCTATCAAATTCCTCAGAAAAAGCAATGAAGCAAAGGACACTTTGACAAATCAGCTGACCTTGCTATGTTTTCACTGAGATACCTGCTTTGAAATTAATTTCACTTTCATGCTGGTACTGTTACTACCAATCAGTAACACAGAAACACTCTCCTACGTCTCAGAACGCCTTCCAGGCTTAAAAGAATTAAGTCTACATATTTTTCCAAGATTACTCTATCTTTTGCAGACAGAGTTTTTTTCCCCAAAAGTTACAAAGCAGCAAAACCAAGTACAGATCTCAGGACTCACAGTCCTACTTTAATGAGGAGACACATTTTTTGCTAGAATAAAGGTCTTTGTATAACTCTGAACGCACTATTATAGTATTTAATGCATTTACTTAATTTAGTTTGATTTCACTTACTTACCATATAATGAGCTCAGAAAAGTGTCATCAATTGCATTTATGAGGAATGCCTTTACGATTCTTTTGAAGTGTACATAATGATCACAGCGAGACACTGGGAAGAAAGCAGTATAACAAAAATTTACCAGAAAAAAATTAAGCAACGTTAAAAGTCCTGTAAGAATTCTTTTTTTTCCACATTATTGTAAATTTAGAATTTTAAAGTCATTTAAGTATTTAAAATAATTTCAATGTACAACATCCACACTCTTAAGACCTTGCCTTTAAATAGTGCTTCTCAACCCACTGATCTTAACAAATTTTTGCATCCTAAAGTCACACAGCCTTTCAGCAAGAAGAGCCCAAAGTAAGAGTTACAAACACTAAAAGAAGTTTGTTCTATGAATAGCAGGGAATAATGCAAACCAGAGAAGGCCAGGATTACATGTTTTTTCTGTTTGTTTGTATTTTCTTTTTACCAACTTGCTTTCAATGACACACGGTTCTGCTTAGGTCTTTACTAGAGAAGAAATACTGCAAATGCTTGTGACCATCTACACGAGCACTGACCATCCAGTCAGTACATACCTGCTTCTGAACAAAAAAGACAACTAGCGTAAAGTTCTGTTTCAAATCTCTCTGCCCCATGCAGATACCAGTTTTCATAAAAGATCAACTTGAGAAGTTTTCTTGCTCCGTGCAGTTTGGCTGAAACTGACCAATGAATTCAGAAACCCTTCCAGATCTCTGCTTCCAAGGCTCACCACCGTGGAATAAAAAAACATTAAAAAAATAAAATCTCAAGCCTCAAAAACCCAAACTCATGGCAAGAATTTTACATTATACTCCAGAACAAAATTTGGCTAAAATTAACACAGCTGCTCTTAGCATATATCACAAGAGGATGATGCTTTTAGGTCTCCACAGGGATTGACTGCATCACAGGTTACCTACTTCATCCTAAATCAGATCAACTTAAAAAAAAAATCTGTACAGCAGGGTTTACCTTCCTTCCCCACAAACTATACCCTCCCTTTAATAAGATAAAGACCGTAAAAGTTTACTATGGAAATTGGAGTACTTCCACAATAAATTGAAGCCTTTTAGGAATCTGCTTTAAGCTATCATATCCTATTACACAGTATTTGTATTTACAGTCTATTAATATTTATTACAGCACTACAAGCAAGTTACATATAGAGAATTGTCACTAATTTTGATCTTACAGTGTGGGACGTAGTGTGCCAGCAACTTGCTATTCGATGTATTTAGTTCCTTCTGTTGTGGCTGGTTTTCACTCTTGATGTGCTCTGTGTTGTCATCATCATCTTCCCCTTCCTCTACTATAAAATCTTTCATGCTGTCACTGTCCGTTTCACTACTTTCTGTCAGTGTGGGGGGCAAGTGACAGACTGGTTCCTCTTCTGTTTCTGCTTCACCATCAGAATCCTAATGAAATTTTAAAAGTATTTAAAACAGAAGAATTTTCAGAAGACTAAATACTACATAGATGGGATAAGATTTTTGACTTCTAATAGCACTATTTGATCAAGTAACAAGAAAAACAGGTTTCCAAAGAATACATCATTATGTACTAAATGATAATTACTGCCAGCTTTAGATAAGCCATCTCCATGTACCTCTCTTCAGTCTATTTGTAGGAATTAAGCTAACATGGGATATCTAAGTTACTTCAGCAGGTATTTTGCCTCTAGATAAAAATCATTTGACAGTCTTCTTGCATCTCTTCTTTATAGAAAAGAAAAAGGAATGATAAAGAAGTTTTTTTCTTCTAATTACATAAACAAGTTAGATACCTGCGTTCTAAGCTGCTTAATCATCAGAATGTCTGAAAGAGCAAATGAAAGGAAATTCTTAAATTCTCAGTAATCAAAATAAAACTCAGGATAAAGGTTTTCAGCAGTCAATATTTTTATCTAGTTAATGTGACAACAGTTAAAATGTGACAGGACTACTGATTTGTCATGAATAAAAACCAAACCGAAATAAATATAATCCCACTGATTTATATCTATTAGTCTTTACATTCCCCTATATTCATTAGTTTCTACAACTGAATTTCAAAGATAAAATCCAGACCTCACAATTTCCACTGCTGCAGAATCTCCGAGTTGCTCTTTGTCTTGCAAGTTCCTTCAGTTTTGCAAACATTTTCTGTTTCCTATTAGTAGAAACATTTTCTGTAGGGCAGGTTTTATCCGGTTGCTGTTCTTCAGAACTCTCATCTTCATCCATTATACAGTGGCGTTTAGCAAAAACCTTTCTAACAAGTATATCGCTGTCCTCACTTTCATCACTATCGTACAAGACAGAAGAGTTCAACCTTTTACGCTTCCCAGGCACAACACACTCATCCTCACCATCTTCTGTTACTTCCCCATTGTGGTTTTTCTCTTCCTGATCTGAAAGGCGGTTCTTCACAACAGTTTCATCTTTTTCATCTACTTCATCTTCTGATATGGTAGGCTCTTCCTCCTCAGATGTATATGAGGATTCATCATTGCTGTCAATTAATATGAGCTCCCTTTTAGTACGTCTCCAATCAACTCGCGATTTGGATGACACTTCTGTTCCTGCTGTCTTATTTCGTGTTTCATATCTTCTGTCAGCTGCTTTTATCTCCATTGGAAGGCTGTGACAATGCACCAAAATATAAAGTGGTAAAACAAAGCACTTATTACCTTATGCCATTCAAAAAAAAGGACAAGGGCATTCATGTTTTATCACATACACTTACGACTTGGGCAGTGGGAGCAAGCTGGAGCATAGGAGGTTCCATGTGAACATAAGGAAAAACTTCTTTACTGTGAGGGTGACAGAACACTGTCCCAGGCTGCCCAGTGAGGTTGTGGAGTCTCCTTCTCTGGAGACATTCAAAACCCGCCTGGACGCATTCCTGTGTGACCTAGTCTAGGTGATCCTGCTCTGGTAGGGGGGTTGGACTGGATGATCTTTTGAGGTCCCTTCCAACTCCTAACAATCTGTGATGCTGTGACTTAACAACTGTTAAGAGACACCTGCAGAAAACTGCACCAAACAAAAGTAAGCATGCACAGTAACTCCTGAAAAGGATCTACTTTACTCAAAAGCTGTAAAGCAGCAGAACTGCCCACACCCAGCACGAATGAACTGGAAAAATCAGCTCTGAAGTGCGGCTACAGACCCCGTCATTCTCTCCAGCACTGGGAGCCCACAGCCGAGACCGAGCTCTTCCCTGCTTCTGAGGAGCGGCGGACATGGTTCGTTCAGGACCACCACCGGCAGGCCCCAC
>NW_010174888.1:0-11936 GCF_000695765.1 Mesitornis unicolor
GAAAAGAAGGGGGGAGAGAAAAGAAGGGGGGGAAAAGGGAAAGAAAAAAAAGTTGGCTAGAAGACTGCAGAGCCAGTCTGTAAAACTATAAAATAAATCTGCAATTAAAATCTAAAAAAATGAAGTAGAGAAACAGCATAACAGGAATACTTGAGCCTAGTCATCATCCAAATATTTCCATTTTACTACTCTAATGAAAATTCAGAGTTGCTCACCACAAAAGACAGTGTCACAAAGTGTTATCGGGCAGTGAAAAGGAAGAGGAGACATGAGTGCTCTGATTTAGTCAAACTCAACTGCCATGGTAACCTACATGACAAACAAAGATTAAGACAGAAGATTAACAACCTGCTTTCTCTGATTTGTTCAACAACTTTCACTTGTTAACTTTTAAAGTCTTATTTGCTACTGACCCCCAATATACTGCCACGACAAATTTCATAAGATGGACCTACATTCAGTTTTACACGTTTTATTCCTGAGCATTGAAAGTATGCTTGACAAAATGCTGCATTGTTGCCAGCTTTATGCTGCAGTTTGGAATAGAAGTTCTCACATCCAAAGTAAATTCCTGGGAAGGTTGCTCTTTGGAAACTGGTTGCTGGTATTTTGGCTTTTTGACTTCTGAGAAAGGAGTCTGTCTGCAATCTGTTTAACTGCTAATTCTCAGACTGGCATAAATAGTGCAAATAAGTTAGAATTAAGTACAGTCTTCATGTCATTAACTCCTCTTCCAGCTGACCTGCAAAGTCCCACCATCTGCTACTACTCAGCAGAAAGCAAGCAGTGTCTTTTTTTCTTTAAAAAGCTTTTGCATCATCACAGGTGGACAGGAGATAATAGGAAAACAGCCTTTTTTATAGCACTGCCCATCTACGCTGTCCGGCTCTCTGCTTCCCTGTGAAAGCGTTATTTCAGAAATGGACAACAACCTAAGACAAGAGATCGTTACTATGAATCTCACAAGGAGCAATCCCAAACTGTCAAACAGGCCTATGCATAAAGTCCCGTCATAGCACAGTAAAGAAAGACAACCTCCAGAAGATATCCATTCAGCTTTCGTTATAGTACATACTAAAATAATTTATAAAATCTAAAAGACATTAACAGCATGCAACAACAAAGTAAAAGCATTTAATAAGAGAGCTAGCCCAACCAAAGTGACACCAGAAATAAAGAAAGATGAAAGCTTAGCATTCATTTCAGACAGATATGAAAGAGGCTACTGCTGGTTAGTGCTGCATGAAAAAAGCAGTTGTTGGACCCTTCAGTGTATAATAGTGATTAAGTTCCTCAAATAAGGGTTATAGGATGTATATAAAGGTATGCTCAGATTTCTTCACAAAAATACTTACAAAATGATAACAGAAAGCCTCTATCACAAAACCATTTAGATTTTCACTAAGAATTTAAGTGTTTTAAACCCAGTGTTCAGAAACAACACAAAACTAAATGGAAAGCTTGTAAGAATAAGAAGTAGAAATCTGCTAGGAAAGGGAAAAAAATGCCAATAGCTTAATAGCATAATGTGAACTGGAAAATCGGGAATGGGGAGTCATCATTAGAGACTAGACATCCACAGTGTGTAGTAATTGCAGCTACCAAAATGCAAATACCAAGCACAGTCAATACTTCTTAATAGCACAGTGAAGCTAAATAAAGTTGCATAGCATTAATAGGAAAATGCCAGCTTCTTTTACTGCTAAACGAACAGTTTAAATTCTGCTGCAAATATGTATCATTTATACACAACTGATGGCTCTCCAAAGATAGCCACCTTCTAGCTTCTGTGATACATCATTGCCAGAGGATCTAAGTGGATGACGACATCTCTGCTTGTTGAAAATTGTTGTGATTCTCCAACAAGTGGCTGCAAAACTTGTCCATGGTTACGTTCTTGCCAAAGATGCACTGTTTACCCAGCTCAACCTTGTGCTTGTTGTACACTGATAGGATAATATGATGAGGTAACATGCTAAAAAGCTTAGGACTACACCTGCACTACAGAACTATGATTATTTAATAAGATGGCACAGTTATTTGGGATGGACAGAGCTTTTCATAAAGCATTAATTTCTTACATATCATCCAGTCAGAGGATATTTAGTTTGATCTGAAACTTTAGAAGCCCTCTTAAACATGTCACAACTGTGAAAAAGGAGAAAATTTAAAGGGCAAGCAGGCAATAGTTACTCAGAAAGCATGCAATTTTTCATAGAACGTTCTTGGAACAGGTTTCTCCTAATTTAGCTTGCTGTAAGTTCCACATTTACTTGCTTGGCCATTTTTATCTTTAAGTTATTTTTTAAGCTTTTTTTTCTTTTATGAAATATTAGCAGAAGAATGAAAGACTGTAAAGACAGCCTGACAAGTAAGAAGCCATATCATCTATGAGGCAATAATTAACAGCCTATGCAGGAGACAAGAAACTGGCCAAAAGGGCATCATATTTCTAGATAACAAATCTGCCATTGTACATTTACTTACTTCTTCAGATACCCTTAAGATACATTATAAGAAGAGTAGGTAGGAAGAGCTATAGTGAAAGCTTCCTCTGCTTCTCAACACTAAACAACTTAAAAATCCCAATCCTTTCTACTTCTGTTACTTTTAAAGCTTTGTTCAACTTTTACTTTTCAGACTAATCTTTTATTCTGGGCATCTGCCACAACCTGTTTTGAAAGAAATATTTGACAAAATGAGCCAAGACAGTACATGAAAGTTTTCTCATAAGTTCTTAAAACAGTTTTAAAGTTTCTATCCTTTGGGCTATGAATCAAAATTTGACAAAAAGGTCAGAGATACTTCAGGAACATGCCATTTCCAATCATCATTAAAATCTACAGAAAACCTGACTGAGTTATAAGCCTCTGAAAACGGAACACCATCCTCAGCATAAATGGGATAATGGTTGCTAGTTCTCTGAAGAGTTATGTTTTCATTGGATATTTGATGGTCCTTCATGTTTGCCATATACTAAAAAATGAGGAAACACCACATCCACAAAGCGTAACCAACACCAGAAATACAAGTGCTACGAATTTTATTTAAACTAGCCTCCAGAAGCTATTATAACATTAGCCAAAGAAAGTAAGAACTGTGATAGCTGTCTTTACTCTTAATGAATTGCCTAATTGTGGTCAGACAGTGTGGAAAAGACAGAAATAGGATCCAATGAGAAGTGAAAGAGCTTCTGTACAATTCTTTAGTGAGGTGAGGCAGAGGCCCACACTGAAGCCTGGAATATCTTGGGATTAAAAAAAAAAAACAAACAAAAAAGAAAAAACCAAACAAAAACAACAACAAAAAACTACCAAAAACAAACAAAACCCCACAAAACTAAAAAAAAAACACAAAAAACCACCATATCTGTTATGCGATACTGAGAAAGCAGACACAAGGTATGGATACACAGTTGTAAAACAGGGAGAACTGGAGGTGACCACCAGGCATGAGTAATAAACAACGTATGAATATAATCAGAGTATGCAATTGCAAACATTCCAAAAGACAGCAGAGTTCAGTATTAGCCATGTTAAATTAAATTCACTGGAGGACATCCAGAAAAGGAGATCAGAGAAAGAGAATAGGACTTTTAAATAATCTGTTTATATTAATCTCAAGCCATGAGCAATAGATCATAGAGTGAACAAAACTTACTGAATTATTATCATAAACTGTAATCTAACATGTTCAAAAAACAGTCTATGGGACCACATTTAAGCAAACGGACTATAATGGATTTCATTCAACATTTAAAAAATAGTAAATTAACATTCAGAGATACATGGGATCAATCACAAAAGGAGAACAGAAAGGATTCAAGGAAGGATTTCAGTGAAAAAAAGGTTGGCAATTCTGCAAGAAAACATGCTAAAGGAGTGATCTAAGAGACTTTATAAGAACTGACTACAACAAAAATCAAACACTAAGAAACAAACAAGCATCAGAGGTGGATGTAGCAGGGAGGAAGGACGAGGTGACAGACAAACCTGGCTGAAACCTGGACAGGGTTACAGCTTTGCTGATGGCAGTTTCAGTTGAGTGAAAAGGACACCAGCCAAACTGGAGGCAATCCAGGGTGAAACTGGAAGCACATCTGATGAACTCTGAGATGAAAGAAGACTATGGGACTGGCTGTGCTTCCAATTTTCGAGTAAGGTCAAAGATGATTTATCTCCTAATTCTACATGTGTAGAATTTAAGTATTACTTAAAGCTAATCTAATTGCTCTGTCTTTGAAATCAACTGCTAGATCAACACTGAAATCCTGTTCTAATGAATTTGAAAAAAAGAAAAAAAAAGGGGAAAAAAAGGAAAAAAGGAAACTTAAGAAAAAAGCAAAGTGCAGACATGGAGAAAGATGTAGAGGGGATATGAGTCTCAGATCTTACATGTCCTTTTTTAAGTAATATGCAGCATCACCATAACAATTAGAGTGAAAAAAGTAACTGTTTAATTTCTTTATATAACTATTAGCATTTCTTTTCTGTAAGATATTTTATTTACTCACTCTAAGAAGAAGAATCAGCAAGGAGAAGCCCAATTTTGAAGTTATCAATCACTAGAGTTCATACTGCAAGTCATAAACATTTTCACCCTTGTAGGGCATGTAATGAATAAACAGTTAAGTGTTTCTGTACTGTGGTCATCAAGGCTAAGCAGAAACATTCCCAAAATCAGCAGCAGCAGCTTTCACCTTTGTGCCTTGTGAAATTCAGTTGTTGAGATCCTAGCGTTCATGAGATGTATGCTCCACTACTGGTTGCATACACACACACACAGGGTTTTACAACATTTCCAATGCTGTTTTACTGGAGCATAATCTATTTAGGGGACTTGTACAGGAAAAAAATAGTAACAGAGCATTTGTGGCTCTCTGACAGTACAACTCAAATTAAGACCACTGCTAAGCCAGCAACGTTTTAAGTTGCTGACGTTGACACACTGTTCACGTAACGCTAGGTTACTGTTTCTTTTCAGAAAATCTATCCCGTGGAATAGAGAAAACAAACAAACAAACAAACAAACAACAAAAAAAAAACCACAAAAAACCCACCGAGAACAATTCTCTTACTCAAATAAAGCATGGTATGCCAGGTAACAAAATAGCCTCTTCTGTTTATTTCCAAACATTTAATTTGACAGATATCTGTTTATAAGTGAGGATGAACTTTTTTTTAAAAAGACTATTCTATTCAATACTCTAAAGAAGAGGAGATTAGTTCAATATATAGTAGAATCAGGAGAACTGAATACATTGCCAGACCATCTGAAACCACCTGAAAAATAAGAAACATGGCCTTTCCAGTGACGCAGAGTATATTTCAGTATAAAACACTTTCAGATGATGTGTGATTTAAAGTTGTCTAAATAGTTTTATAGTCACACTCAGTTTTTCAATTAATTTCAAAAAGTTATAAAATGTTGAGGTTTTTTTTTTGTTTGTGTTTTTTTAATTCCTAAAAAAAAACCCAAACCAAACCAACAACAAAAAAAGCAAACAAAGGTTGAATATTGTTAGAATGACCATTGAATGATTCTGAAGATAAACTAGATAATCTAGGGAAGCTCATTTGCTTTAAGAATTTATTGGACAAATTTATTCTACCCATTTTCCCTTCACCAGTTTTGTTAAACTATTCTTCAGGAAAGATCAGAAAGTTTTAAAGAGTTAAAGACTCATGCTCTCTCATATTAATATTTTTGAGTATTTCTATTCAAACTTCAGCTTAATGTGTAGAATAGGGATTACTTTAACTACACCAGTAAGGCATTAAGTAGGCTAACTAATATTTGTAAATTATTTTGAAGTTAATTAGTGAAGGTAAAAAGCATTATTATCTTCAGTCACATAAAGCAGTACAAAGCATCATCCAAGATATAACTTAATAGCGAGGATTATAAAAAACATAAGTTCACTGTAATATTTCATTTTTACAGCACCATACAACATAAAGACATCTTAATGTTGTATTTGTTATCCAAAATGAAGGAAAAAGTACATTAGATGAGGTCTACACCACAGTTCTCTAACAGTATGCAAACACCACCACCACCAGTCCTCTGGCCAGATAGCCCAAAGGCACAAATAACACTGTAGCTGGAATAACAGTTAATTTGCACTGACCCATGTGCTATTTTGTATCAAATGTCTTTTCGGGGGGAGGGGGGGGCCGGGACACATATATTTGGCATAGACATCCTGGTTGGGTTCTGTACAGTTTTGTGACATGCTGTTTTCTGATTTTCTTTTAATTTATATTTTTGATGAGGCAGCTACTGGATTGAAATGTTGGTATTCCTATAAAGCACTTTGATTCAAAGAAAAAGACTTAATGAAAACAACAGGTACAGTATAGCAGATTAAGATAGGAGTTAAAAAGTTAAAAAAATCAAGTTCTGGGAGAACGTTTTAAAACAGGCTGCCCAGAGAGGCTGTGAAGTCTCCTTCTCTGGAGACATTCAGACCCAGTCTGGACACGTTCCTGTGCGATCTTCTCTGGGTGATGACTGCTCTAGCAGGGGGGGTTGAATTGGATGATTTTCAGACCCTTCCAACCTCGACCATGCTGTCATTCTGCTGTTACCTGGATACAAAACTGCACACATCCAAGCTCAGAAAAAATAACTGGCCACTCTCACAAGGGCAATTTTTATTAAAAAGACTAACAGAACTCTCTCAGGAGTGATGAACCATTGATAAATCATGTGTATGGCAAAAGACAAAAGGTAACTTTTTCAGTACTTACATCAAACGTGGGTGTGCTTTGCTGAGCACCCTGATTACATGGTTCTCTGAAGCAGTCAGTGAATGGAAGCAAAAGACCCATTGCTATAATGCGAGAACACAGTTTTTCTGCTTCTTCTTGTGGTGCATTTTCCTGCTGGCTGAAGAGCTTTTCCAGCAGAGTTCGTCCTGCCAAGTTGATGACACAAGATCAATAAGAATTTGTAGTTATTTATGGGATACAAAAATTAAGGCATTACAACACATACTGCAAATCTCAACTATTAAAAGTAAAAATATGGAATAAACCTCAATTTTTTGAGAAAAGTATCTTATAATCAGTCTTTAATATAAAATATTTGTATGCAGTAATTTGAACTGATACGCAGACTGATTAAGATATTCAAGAAAATAATATGTTGTGTTGGCTGCACTGTGGAGTAGGAACAAAAACCATGAGATGTTACTGTAGCATCAATATCCTATTTATTTATATTATGCAATTGTCTCAATGGGAAAACTAAGATATTACCAAGAAATGAAGTTACTTTTTCCAAGGGTGTCACACAAGGGTCTTATTACAGAATCAAGACTCTCAATTCTTGGAAAGAGCCTTTTTTTTTTTTAACCATAAAATGATGATAGTCTTGAAGAAGTTGTGCTCTATTTCATTGTTGAAACTCTCAATAAAAGAATAATAATGAAAAAATCCTGATTACTATTCTGATTGAAGTTGTATTTAATACAGTTCCAGAGCAGCAGAGTGCTCCAAGATAAAATGCAGTGCCATAAGTAGCAGTTCAGAGAAGTAAAACTTCTGAAAAGCAAGAAAAGAGAAATTCCTATTACAAGGCCAGACTTCACAATCAAAGCATTTTCTTTGTTATCTCACTAGAGCATGAAAGGAAGGCACATGTTATTAATTACTTTACAGGAGTCAATGCTAGAGGTTTGAAAGACCTTTGTGAGGTGTGCAGTTAGCCAGAAAGAGACCACAAAAATTAGTTATATATGCAGACTGTAGTAAAATCTCAATTGTAAGAATATTAAATTGCTTGATTAATGTCTAAAATATCAAATGATGCCAAAGTTCAGTTTTACAGGATATAAAGATGATATGAAATAGATCTACTAGAAGAGAAAAGGCAGAGAAATAAAGTTAATTTTGTGTTTTAGTATGAACTAGCTGTGAATAAAATTTGTACCTAAATCAGTTTCTATAGTCTGTTTTTTCCACCGACTCACTGGAAGCCAATGGTATTTTTCAGGAAAAATATAAGGCAATAAAGAAAGCATTTTAGTGTCATTTAAAGTAGCAGTAAAAATAATAATAACAACAACAATAATGATAATACTATTGTTTTTACATACAAATGTAAGTTATTTCTGTTTGAATGTTGATTTTAATAAAAATGTAAAATTTTCCAGGCTTTTTCAATATACTAATTTTTTATTTTCATTTTTCTAAACATCTGTTTTTAAACAATTTAAAAAGGATATTGTAAATGACATTTAGTCCAAAGATTCTGTATTATTTTAACTTCATACGGCAACACAGCATAAAACAAACTACATTAAAATGTTGGAAGTTATTTCTAAGATTTTCCTCTTCACATCTAAAGATCTGATAATTCTGAATTATTAGTCCAAGTTTCCTAGCCTTTTATTGAACACAATACAATACATCAAGGGGATAAGCCATGGGATACTTCTAAGATACACAAGTTTTATTCCATTTGCTCATTAGTACGTCTCTGCTACTTGATTTCACCACCTATAAATTGATTATAACATAACTGCTTAATCAGTATATCCTTCTATTTAGCTAAAGATACAGTTCAGTTGTTAAATCTTCAAAGCCATTAACTAATTGAAGACAAGCTTTCTTACTGACTGTGATTTTTAACAATTTACCCACAGCCGCAACAGTGTACAGCAATCCCTACGTGAAGAAGAGCAATGGCATGAAACCATGGAAGCGAAGCACAGATAGGGAGCTACCTCCCAACAGTTGTTTCTGTGATTTGTTTTAGTAATTTTTCTTCAGGGTTGTTGTTGCTGATGCTTAGTGGTGCTGAAAAAAATCCTAGTTAATGCCCTCTTATGGTAATAAATGGAGCTCCTAGCTATAAATACTGAGGTTAAGCTAAATAAGTAGTTAAAAAAAAAATAATTCCAAGACTGGCATTACACTGACACCAGAGCACCAACAGGTACTAGCAGAAATAGCATTTCTGGGGCAAAGCACATCATATAACTGCAGTGCTACCTTCTGTCACAATAAAGTTCAACAATATGATCAGTTGTCTAGTTAAATGAGACTGCAAGTGATAAGGATGAATGGAAGTCAAGTCATTTATCTAAAATGCACAAAAGAAAAAATACTAATAAAAAAGCACTCTGCACGCACACAAATAGGACTACATAAGCAACTACACATTTCTTCAAGTTATATTAGGTATTCAAACATTATCAATTACTTTCGAATGTCAGACTTGATTTTTTTTTTGTCTGGATGTTTCAACATTTAAATAATCTTGTCATGTTTAGAATCTTCTACTGGATATTTAGAAGCAGAATAGCCCCCTCCCTACCTCCACCCCTTTTGCTTTAACATCATTAACAGGAATAATACCCTTAAATGGCAAAACAGGAAATGAGGCTTTTTCCCCCTCCTCCTTAATCCACCCATTCATTTACTAATTTTTGTAGCACCTATTAACAGTCTTGCTCAAGATCAAATACATAGTTCAGAATCTTAGCTGCCATTCAGTTGCAGTTTAATTTGAATAGTGGTTATTAACAACCATTGCATATTATTATCAACTATTTTCTAAACCAACTTTAGCATTCAGAAAAACAGAGTAAGTATATATGTGAAAAAGTAATTACTAAACTTAATTTCTTTCACTGTGCTCTGCATTACTCATGTAATTTTGTCCACCTGAGCCTCATTCTCTCCAGTGTAATACCAGTCTTGGAATAAATGTAGTAGTAAAATTTAACTATATTAGCCAGTACTATTTAACCTAAAAGAATCAGTTATTCAATCCAAACTAAGTTCAGTACAATTAAGCTGTCCTTTACATACATTGAGTCAGAAGAAGGAAGAAAGAAAAAAAAAATAAATGGTTCTCAACACAAAGGTAACAACGTTCAGATAAAGTTGTGCTCTATCACAGCCTGCATGTTCCTTACAATTGCTATGGAGACCTGAGGACAGACACAGAAATCTAAATTACAGAAATACATTTTGCCAGTTCAGTTAACACATTTTACCAAATGAAAGCTGAAAAAAGTTCAATATTCAATGCATACAGAAATAGCTTCACTGCAAACAGCTGTGAAAAAAAATCTCTGTATCAACAATAAGTGGGTTATATGTTTAAAGCACTTCCTGGGCAATATATTTAGAACAGCCTGTTAAGTCACTGAAGTTTTGTACCCAATGAGCTAGGACTTATCAACAGATTGAATGGTCATTACAAGTGTCAGAACAACCCACCCCCATCAAACATAAAAAATAGCCAAAGTTATGAAAAGGACAATACATATTTTCCTTAAGGCGAGCAAGGAGGTAAACCCTATCCAAAGCAAGGGTGTCAACATTTGAAAACATCACTCATTTCCTTGAGGCAATGCCACACTGTGCCTCACCGTCCACGGACGAATTCGCTGTGGCACTGCAGTTTCAGACAGGGCTAAAGCTGTTTTACATGGGAGAACAATACTTGAAAGCCACCATGTAACAAGTAGTTTCTCCTTTGTTAATGGTGATGAAACACCCTTGTCACCTCCTGTATGACGTTACAGGTCATCATCCCATCCCTAGTGCCAAGACTTGAGTGCAACTGTTCATCAAAACCACCTCTCTCGAACACATAAGCAATTCACTTCAGAATGAAAATTCCCAAGTCTCTGTATGGTTTCCAGTCACACTGTCTCCCTTTCTGAAAAATGCAGGTAATTGTATTCTTGAATGATCATTTTCAACTTTAGACTTACTGCAACCATATTTACTCGAATGCAAGGTGGAGAAAGGAAGCTTACCTCCACCAAAAGTAATTCTACAAACATTATTTCATATAAAAATGAAACACTGTAAAACATTAACTATTATGTATATAATATAATAAAATATAATAATTTCATATAATGATTCCACTCAGTACCAGCCTGACACAGCCACAGATTCTCCTTTGGCCTGGAGAGGTGTCTGCGTGTACATGTTACACCTCCTTCCATATGGTAACAACTGCTACAGACCTCGGCTATCAGCACCAATAATCTGAACCACTGTCTGCCATGGCCTGGCCTAACAGTCACTTTCAGTGGGAGAGGTTGACTGTTTTAGAAGGAAGCATGTTTGATTTTTCTACTACAATTACCTTACATTCCAAGACAATCTTTTCTCTCCTCAAGCAGACACTAAAAATAAGGATCTACACTCTTCCAAAATACAGGTCTGCCTTATGCTTGATTGCCCATGGAATTATTGAATGTTGAAAGCATGTTCAGTACTGTCTAGAGCGAAATACAGGCAAATCTCAATCCAGTGAATTCACATTATAGCTCTTTTCCTGTCCAATCTGCTTAGTAGATCATCCTTTCAAAGCGTCTCAAGGTGATCAATAAAAATCCTTCAGAATTAGCTATATCATGAGCATGTTTTCAGCTTTGGATTTGCTTAATTATTGACAGAGGTAAAGGCACAAGTGGAAGTGAGAAACACTTCACTTTTCACAGTGTAGTGAAAAACTACAGTAGTCACAGTCACACTGAAAAACACATGCACACACTGAGGCACTGCTACAACAGAGGTTGCAATAGTATTTACCTGAGGATCATGCTGTTACAACCTCACATTTATCTTTAGGGATGCATTTGCAATCCTCCTCATGTTTGTGAAAGCTGGGGAGCACAGCTGTCAGCAAGCACAAATTGAGACTAATGATCACAATCTCTTCTAACATCCAGAGCACTTCACCGGGCTTTCACAACAAGCACAGCAGCTGCATCAGCACATCTTTAACCTCTACAGACTGGAGACAGACTTTCCGTTTAAATTTTTCCTAATGTAGGGGGAATACCTTCAGTACACCAGTTCTGAACACCCTACTCAGAGTCACACTGCTTACATCTTCAAAAGCTGAAATCAGTTTGTCTTCTTTTCCCCAGTTTATTCTTCCCTCCCCCCCCCCCCCCC
>NW_010174888.1:12017-13549 GCF_000695765.1 Mesitornis unicolor
CAGAAACAGACGGGGGGGGGGGGGAGGGAAATAAGAGAAGGAAAAAAAATAGTTTTCCATTTAGGAAAATTTCCATTTAGGAAAATAAGTTTTCTATTAGTCTTACAAAATATAAAATTACAACCATAGTTTTCTTATGGTTTTCCTTTGCAAAAGATTTAAATTAAAACCATAGTTCAATAAATTAAGAAAAAGAACAGAAAATGGGGAAAAGAAAAGTTGACTTCTACAGCATTCAAAAGTTAGGAAATTCTGTACTTCGGGTATCTGCTGCCACATATGTGTCTAAATAATTTCTTCTTTCCAATTTACTTCTGTCTCCTTTTCTACATATACTACCATCAAGGTCACCGCTAAGTCAGGTCTCAATCATCCAGCAGAGCACCTGAACTGTGCAGCAGCAAACGTTCTCCAGTGCCAGAAAGGGGCAAACACAGCTGAGAGACAGAAATATTGCAAAGACTGCTGTAGTTGCAGATAAGCTAGTAATTTTAACTAGATGTAACTTCTTAAATACTTTGCAGTACACGTCTTACGTAGTCATCATATTCCCCCAAACTACATGGCGAAAGCTCTCTGAAGCATTTCCTATGGGTAACTTAATTGTAATTCATTTTTACCTTTCTACTGTTTAATGTACTTTCCTAGGTCTCAAATATGCAAAGCACCAAGTGACTAATATTTCACACATGAAATTAATACTTCAAGGATCAAAAATATTACATTTCTTTAATATTTTCCTTTCCACTTAATAATCTTATCAAATAACAAGTTTTTAAGCTAACCTGTACCAGTCAACCTAGCTATAATGTGCAACATCTGAGTGCTGAGAAAAAAAAGGTTTCCAAAGGTGCAAGTGAAACCTGAAGAATGAACCAGAACTGGAAATCAGTGCTCTAGCCAAACCCCTGTATAAATGTATATTAAATATACATTTGCACTAAAAAAGCAACAAATTAATTTAGTCTCTTACTTGCCTGAAAACTGACCTGGGAGATTACACACAGTGTTCCAGGATTAGAGACTTCATTTATTGTTCTTTTTCACTGCAGAGTTTCTAATCCTCCACTGATTTAGATTGGTAGTGTGTTCAAGATCTCTCATCCTGTGAGGCTGTTTCGGTTTTAGTTTTCTTTTAGAAAGGATTGAATTTTCATTGACAGATACTTTCCTAAAACCACGTGGCAGTTTTCTCATAGCCTAGTTACATAAAACACAGAAAACCCACCAAGAAACACGCCTCCACATACAGCATAGTTTCACAATAAAAAGGAAAAAAAAAGTCTAATCCTCCCACTATTAATAACCACAAAATACAGTATGTCACAAGTCTGATACCCAGGCACCATAAACATTAAAATTAACAAAACTTACCAAGGTCTAGGTTTATGGTACAAATTCCTATAATTCTGTCAAAGAAATTTCCTTTTGTACATATTATCAGTGTAAGAGCTAATATCTGCATTCACTGCTTATACACAAACATGTTTCTAAAGTAAAGAGCCCCAGAGACAGATATTAATTATGTATTT